>NC_092338.1:286852500-287152500 GCF_046630445.1 Rutidosis leptorrhynchoides | reverse complement strand
TTAAAAATTACTTATTAGTTTTTTTTATAACTTTTCACAATAAATAAAAATATAAAGTTTTTAATAAACTTAAAAATATAGATATCGATTTTCTTTTTTTTTTTTTATGTTTTTATATTTTTGTTTTTAATATTTAAAACTTATATTTTTACAAAAATAGATTAAAACTTAATAAAAATCTCTTTTATTTTTATTTTTATTTTTATATATGGCGTTTCGCTTCGGCGTTTTAGTGTTCCCGGTAGCGGCGCCAAAAATACTTGATGTTAAAGCAGAGGGATACAAAATAGTTATATTTTTGCTACAAAATACTATTAAATACGATACAATTTTACACAAGTTATTTATTTATTTATAGAGTGGATATACCTAAACCTTGCTACAACACTTATAAGCAGTGTACCTAATCGTACAGTAGTGTAGTTTTTAGTAAGTCCGGTTCGTCCACAGGGAACTAGCCAAGTTTAATGCTTGATTGCTACAACACTTAAAAGTAGTATTGTTATTATAAAAGAGGGTTTTTAACGTTTAATGACCGGTTTGTCAATTTTATGTCTTAAATCGCAATTAAAACCTAATGTGAAATATTAAATATACAAATGACTTAATTTAAAGCGTAAATTACATGACGATAATAAAAGTGCAATAATTTAAAGTGCGATAAATAAAATAACGATAAATAATATTGCGATAATTAAAAAGTACGATAATTAAAAGTGCAATAAATAAAATGACAGTAAATAAAAGTGCGATGAAATATGAAATAAAAGAATTATGCTTATTTAAACTTCCGTAATCATGATGTTTGACGTGTTGATTTTAGTTTATTACCATGGGTTAATTGTCCTTTATCCTGGATTATTCAATATGTCCATCTGGTTTTTGCCCATAACAGTCCATCACTCATAAATATAAAGTGCGAGTGTCCTCGTCAATTTATCCTTATATCCGAAGTCAAATATTCCAACTAATTGGGGACTTAAACTGTAACAATGTCTTAATACTTTGTTTAATAATTACACCAGGATATCGACTGCGTGTAACCCAAGGTTTTAATACTTTGTTAACAATTACGCCAAGTGTCCCTGTACATAATTCACCCCTGTTTTAATGAGTCCATTGACTATTAATCCATTCCCGTGTCCGGTTAAATGAACGATTATTAGTACTTATAAATATCCTGCCCATCGTATCCGATCGAGTGTATATGGTTATTTATAGGTACGTCCAATTGTAAATCTTTATATTAAATTAACGAACTATCATTCAATTAAACAAATATAAAGCCCATTAATAGCCCATAGTCCAATTTCCACAAGTGTCGGTCTTTTGTCCAAACCCTAATTATGGTACAAAGCCCAATAACCCCGTCTTTAATATTTAGTCTAACATCACGATTACTTCGATTTAAATAAGCATAATAATAACTTAGCTACGAGACATTAATTTAAAAAGGTTGAACATAACTTACAATGATTAATAATAGCGTAGCGTTACACGGACAGAATTTTGACTTACACACTTACAACATTCGCTAACATAACCTTATTATTATTAATCTTAAATTAAAATTAAAATTATAATATATATATATATATATATATATATATATATATATATATATATATATATATATATATATATATATATATATATATATATATATATATATATATATATATATATATATATATATCGTGAGAGAGAGAGATCAAAAAAGGTGTAAGGAATCGATCAGAATGCGCGGCCTTTTATAGGCCCACGTTTCACTGTTGACCTCCGCGAGTGCGGAGGATTTCTTCATCAAAGCTCCGCGAGTGCGGACGTCTGAAATCCAGCTCATACATTAAATCCAAAACGTGGGCTGCGTATAATTATAATATATAATAATATATATAATTAATTATATATTATATTATATTCTTGTGTATAGTTGACTTGTAATTTTTGGTCCGTTGCGTCGCACGCTGAAAGTTGGTTCATGTCTCGGTTCCGGATTTTCGAACGCCTTTTCGTACAATTTAATATCTTGTACTTTGTGTTTCATGGCTTGTACTCTTAAAATTTTTAGACATTTCTCATCAATAATTTGAACCACTTGGATTGTACTTTGTACTTTTTAGCTTTTTGGTCATTTGTGTCTTCAATTCGTCGAATCTGTCTTTTGTCTTCATCTTTTATTATTTAAACGAATATCACTTGTAAATAGAACAATTGCAACTAAAAGCTTGTCTTTCTTGAGGGATAATGCTATGAAATATATGTCCGTTTTTAGCATTATCAAGGGCCCTCGTAGGTTGATGTTAGGTGCTAGCATATAGCGCATGATATCAAACTCTAAAATATCTAAAGGCAATCATAACATGCACATCACATTGGAGTCTAAAGATATCAAGGTAATCGTAATGTGAGCATGTAAATATTGTTAAATAATCATTTTAGTAGAGTTACCAACCCTGCTAACCATAAAATGCTAAGTATGGACTATCAACTCAGTCGGCTGCTAATGATGACATTGGGAACATCCGTTTTACAGGTCATCATCGTAGGTTGTCCAATCACAACTGTAGCAACCCAAGGGTTTGCTATCATGCACAAAAATCTAAACGGTTTGTGTGTTTTGCTATCGTGAACCACGCCTTTTTTATCCCTTCCACATTAGGATTGTGACACTTGCACAGTTATGCGTGAGAGCCCCAAATTTGGAGCCATAATTCTGTGATATAAATACCCCCTTTGTACCATAAAAGGTAAAAAATTCAAATTATCACCCCTTTCATTTTTGTTTTTACTCCATTTGATCAAGGATTCTAGCAGTAGTGTTTCTACTCAGGTCAGTGTTTCTTTCCTTCCTTCACCTTTTAGTATGTCTTCATCCACTCTAAACATTATGTATGTTGATTCCATTGCTTCAGAACTCGACCAACATTCGATAAAAGCTATAATCGACTGGTATCCACTTATTGCCGAAGTTAAACCCACACTCCCAATAGAGTCTGATCGAGTTCACCAACCTCTAACAGACGTGGTTGGAGTTTATGATCAAACCCTTAAAGTTGGTAACACTCGTATCACCCCATGCAAGCTCTCTTGGCCTATAACATAGGGTTCGTCCAACTTCATCCGTACATTGTTGCTTGTGTGTCAATTCTTGAGATGTGGTATCGGGAAAATAACCAGAAACCTTTTTTGAACGATTTTTGAAACATCTTCCAATATCAAGTTAGTGAACACGATTGGTATAGTATTTTCAGACCATGTTGCTTTTCTAGCCGGTCTTAAAAGGGGTTTAAAGAATGCTTCGACACCCTTAGATGTTAAGTACTCAGTAGAATTGGCTAATGCCAAATTGATGATGGTAGACAAGATATATCAGGGTTGTACGTTGACACTAACGGGTAGGTCATTCGAAGTATATCTCATTCCAATAGAGCTAGGATGCTTTGATTTTGTGATTTGTATTGGATTAGTTGTCCAAAGATAATGCGAAAATTGTTTGTGCCGAGAGAGTCATTCGTATTCCTCTCGCGAATGATGAAAATAAAATAGTTTTTAGAGTTAAAAGTGGTACAAAGTTGAATCCTGTCTCGTGCATGAATGTAACAACCCGACTTTTTTCGTTAACTTTTCGTTAAATACTTAACGACTGTTACACAAATTCTATGATTTTCTATGTAAGAATTAATATATATATATATATATATATATATATATATATATATATATATATATATATATATATATATATATATATATATATATATATATATATATTTAAAAATGTACTAGATTAATATGTGCTACATATTCCATGATTATATGCTTCGAATTGGAAAGTACTTAAGAAACACTAGAAAAACGTATGGTTAGTGAAAATCTGAAAAAACGTCTGTTAAGACAACGAAACGTATAGATATTTATTTTTAATAATTATTTTATATAATTATTGATTCATAGAATTTCTTTTAATTATTTGGGAGACTCCTAATTTAAAAATTCGAGAAATTCATTTAAACGCTCGGTTAACGTTCTGGTTTTTGGTTTCATTTAACGACACTCATCGGGTTACACAATAGACTCACTAGCTAGACCAAATGAGCCCATGGACACCCTTTTTCCAGCCCATGGACGAAATCCATCCCCAAGAAGGTGTTTGTGCATCCTTTTGAAACTTGTATTTAATTAGGTTATATTTGTTTCCTTATCTCATTCTAAAACCTACTGCAGCTTTATTTATTTTCTTTCTCTCCTTCTTCCCTACTCTCTCACGAGTTCAGCCTCCAAAACCACCATCACCATCGATCACTTCCAAGGTCAAGATCTCCATCAATTATTGCTCGTTTGCATGCGTGCCTTTGAGATTTATTACTCATCTTTCTCTCCTCTACACATTGGTGTAACTAAATGCTACCCTAGGGTAAAAATTTTCAAACTCTAATCTTTAATTCTTGATTTTTATATGTATTATATAGTGTAATCAAGTCTATTGCTCATGTCTTTCATTGTGTGATTGATTGTTGTCATTAATTTGTCCGAAAAGGGTTTTGTTATTAAATTCAAAGTTTAATATTTAACCTACTGATATGAACTTGATATTTTCAGATTATGATTTGTATTTAGATAAAAAGATTTCGAAAAATTAATATTTTTTCATTTAGAAATCCTGTGTTTTCGACGTACGGTTTGAAAGATATGACTATTTTAATTTCTATTTAAAATTCTTAATTGATTTTTGAGATCTGGAAAAGTACGATTTTAAATATGTTCATAAATGAATTTATTTCGAAAAGTAATTAAATTTTCTTGTAGATATTGTGCGATTTCGTTGAACGCGTCAAAAGTTATGGTTAATATAAGATTTCAGAAAACTAATTTAGATTGTTTAACGTATGGGGCTGTTGGGACTGTTACGGGTCGAACCAGATTATACAAAAATTTGGGGTGATTCTCGACTTAAAAACAACGATTCTACAAATGGTCGTGACTGAATTCGAGTTACGATGATTTTTCTAGAAAATTCGAAAGTTGCCGCTGTAAATGTACTTTTAAACCATTGAGACTTGAGTATTTTTATATGGATATTTCACTTATAAACTAAACTATTTCAAGTGGTGTTATGTATATTTTAGTGATATTTATTTATTTATAAAGATCGTGTGTTTTAATCGTTAAACCGAATTGAATTTTGTAAAACTTTATAAGACAATTATTAATAATGTATGTAGTGACGTTATTGGGCAATGTTATTAGTTAAATTACATTCAATGAGAATGAAATGTCATTAGAAGTATATTTCACTATTTGAAATCAGTTGAATATTTTGGTTTTATTTTTCTTGACATTTGCGTGTCGGTTATGATCATTAGGATTGTGTGAAATTATGACCCGACCTTTTTATGTTAGACATTAATTGATCAACTTGTACTTATTTAGGTGGTTACTTTTGTTTGCCATGATTACTTGAACACACATTATTGTTGAACTGTTCCTGTGATTCAAGGTGAGTTGTAGTCCCTTTTTAACTTTACATTTTTGGGATGAGAATACATACATTTTTGTTTTACGAAATATACAAAAATACTTACTCGTTTACTTTAGTTTATTCTGCATTGAGTTGAACCGAAAATCCCTTAGCTTTGGTAACTAGTAACTACTAGTTGTTACACTAGTGGGCGCGAATAGATATATATGGATTCATAGGGCATGACTGTGATGACCCGGGAATTTCCGACCAAATTTAAACTTAATTCTTATATGATTTCGACACGATAAGCAAAGTCTGTAATGTTGAGTCTTAAAATTTTTGAACTAATTCATACATTCAATTGATCTTCGACTATTCCCGACGATTTACGAACAACTATTTGTGAATAGATATGTATATAAATATAAATAAATATATGTACATAATAAATGTTATTAATCGTTGTATGAATTTATTATTGTAAATAAATATGTAAAATAATATACAACTTAATTGTTAGAAATAGGTATGAAAAATGATGTAAGTAATAGTAAGATTTATTTGTTAAAATAAATCTATATAAAGTATATTGAATATATTTTCGAATTCATTTAGTAAATGATAGTAGTACTCGTGTGACGTTTTGAATATTATCTAGAGAAGTTAAGTCGAACTTAGATGATTTTAAAATAAACGGTGATCCGAAAATGAGTTCTATAAATTTTAGGCTTACTAAAAATGTATTTAGGATCTAGTTATTAAATTTTAACACTTTTTATATTTTTACCCATAATTGAGAGGGACAGTTGATGTAATTTTTATTTATTAAATTAATGAACGAATTTGATACCATAATGACGTAAATAAATAAAGATACTTAAATTAAAATTTTAGGATTTTTCCGAACACTTTTATTCGCCCCTGATTTCAAATAGTGCATGCTACACGGGCCAGGGAAAGTGTCGGGCATACTGATCATTGAAAGAGTTTACTTTTTCTTTCACCTAACACATGTTAAATTTTATTATTATATTATAATATAATTCCTATTAAAAATTAATAATTATTAGTGATATTATAATTTATATATAACAACTTATATTTATATGTATGTGAGATGAGAATAAGAGTATACATAAAAACTATCGGCTCCTTCATCTCCTTCACACCAACCGCCACCACCATGATCGATAATCACCTACAAAACCTCTTTGGCTCACCACCATAACCACCCTTACCATCACCGTAATCTGCCACCACCTTCCATCATCGACAACCACGATTTTCTTTCCTCCTTTCTTCTTTCGATTTCATGCTACAACCATGAACCAGGAACACTCTTCAATTGCTACCAGCAGCTTCTAATGCTACTACCTGTCGAACCACCACCCTAAGCCACCGGAGAACCACCGTGATCACCACCACAAAACACCACTCTCTCTCTCTCTCTCTCCTCTCCCTCATGTTTTTCTATTTACATTTTTTTTGCTGAAATCGTCGAATGGTGCTGCTTTTCTTCTGTTTCTAGCTTTTGATTCAGGAGATAATAACGTGATGATGTTATGATCTGTCATTAATGATGAAGAAAACATGATGATTGTACAGCGAAAGACTTAGTTGATAATTGGTGATGAACGAAGACGATTTAGATAATGATAATATAAGTTAGATGATTATGATGATACCGATGATGAATGAAGAAGACGGCGACTGTTGATGATGAAATGTTAAATATGATGTACGTATAGGATATTGATAATGTTTTAGATGATGATGATAATGGGTTATTAAAAAGATAGAAGAAACAGATATATATATATATATATATATATATATATATATATATATATATATATATAGGTTAAATAGATTCAGTTTATAAATTATTTCAGAAAAGAGAACTAGCTCTGATGGTTTAAGGGTGTATATCTTGAACAAGAGGTCGGGTGTTCGATCCTAGGCTGCAGCAAGATTTTTTTTGTTTTTTTTAAACACCCTGCTGTTGGGACTATGGGTGGGCTAGAATTTCAGGTTGGGCCAAAGGAAATTGGGCCGTACATGAGTTTAATGGTTAGGAATTGCTGTTGGGCTCACGAAATTGTGTTGGGCTCTTTAAATCGGGTTATAAACTATTCGATATGGTTTAAAACAGATAAAATGGTTCGGATGAGTGGTTAAGTGTCGATTCGGGTGAGCGGGTGGTCGCGAGTTCGAGTCTCGGCAGAGACTGGTTTATTTTTTTTGGGACATTATACTCTTAAGGTTCGTGAATCCGAGGCCAACCCTACACTTGTTCAATGTCGTTATATGTATTTTTACTACAAAATACATTAGGTGAGTTTCATTTGCCCTTTTTACTCTTAATATTTTTGGGCTGAGAATACATGCAAATGCTTTATTAACTGTTTTACAATATTTATATGCGTGAGTTTCATTACTCCCTTTTTAAATGCTTTTGCAGTATATATTTTTGGGACTGAGAATACATGCGCTATTTTTATAAATGTTTTACGAAATAGACACAAGTAATCGAAACTACATTATATGGTGGAATTATCGAAATCGAATATGCCCCTTTTTATTAAGTCTGGTAATCTAAGAATTAGGGAACAGACACCCTAATTGACGCGAATCCTAAAGATAGATCTATCGGGCCCAACAAGCCCCATCCAAAGTACCGGATGCTTTAGTACTTCGAAATTTATATCATGTCCGAAGGAGGATCCCGGAATGATGGGGATATTCTATATGCATATTGTTAATGTCGGTTACCAGGTGTTCAATCCATATGAATGATATTTTTGTCTCTATGCATGAGACGTTTATTTATGAGAATTGGAAATATGAAATCTTGTGGTCTATTAAAATTATGAAATGATTATTTATGATAAACTAATGAACTCACCAACCTTTTGGTTGACACTTTAAAGCATGTTTATTCTCAGGTACGAAAGAAATCTTCCGCTGTGCAATTGCTCATTTTAAAGATATTACTTGGAGTCATTCATGACATATTTCAAAAGACGTTGCATTCGAGTCGTTGAGTTCATCAAGATTATTATTAAGTCAATTACAGTTAGATATATTATGAAATGTTATGCATGCCGTCAACTTTTGATGTAAAGAAAGATTGTATTTTCAAAAACGAATGCAATGTTTGTAAAATGTATCATATAGAGGTCAATTAACTCGCGATGTAATCAACTATTGAGAATCGTTTATAATCGATATGGACTTCGTCCGGATGGATTAGGACGGGTCTTTACAGTTGGTATCAGAGCGGTGGTCTTAGCGAACCAGGTCTGGCATTAGTGTGCCTAACTGATAGTCATTAGGATGCATTAGTGAGTCTGGACTTCGACCGTGTCTGCATGTCAAAAGTTTTGCTTATCATTTTTGTCGGAAATCATCTGCTTATCATCCTTAGGAAATTACCTACTCATTTCTCTTAGTCTAGACACGTTTTACTGCAATGATTGCATAAATAGTGTATAGACAAAATCCATATCTTAACGTATCTGTCACTGTAGACCTTATCTGACACGTTTCCTTAATTTTCTCCGTAATTCACGGGATCTTTGGAAGTATGTATAGATATTCTATATATAATTAGAATATCATTCGATATTTGAAAATCATTTCATATTAAAACCCTTTAACTGATCATGAGAGATGGATCCTACACCTAGCTTGGATTCCATTAGTTCTGGAAGCGATTTCGAGATGTATATTGAAGCAGACTCCGAAGTCAATGAACCAGAAGTACCTCAACCATTTAGTTATTTTTCTTTCTGGAGGAGATGGGGGTGGGTCCGAGACTTACTCACTCGATGGAGAAATGAAGAAGGCGAGCCCTACCGCGAACCAAACTTACCTCCTAACATCGGAGAAAACGATGTACTCACCGGTGAACCTATGCGCAACACTGTATTCACCCTTCTTGCTAAAGTTTTCCACCTCGAAGGTCGCATTACTGCAATTTCAGAAAATATTCAACCTTTACTTTCGAATACCAATCGAAGGGGAATATTAGAAGAAGTTAGGGAACTTCGAATTGATAATCAAGATCTATCAAATCAGATGAGTGGATGGATAGAAATGATAGAGGGTAGGATAGAAACCCTGACAAGAATGGTGCGTGAACTACAAGGTATACTTACTACACCAACATCATCACCAACCTCAGCACCAACAACACTTGTAGCACCGATAGAAACAGTACCGTCATCAGCAGCACCAGCATCAAAACCAGTACCAACCACAACAACATCATCACACGTCTCAGCCTCGCAGTCTATACCTCAAGCATAATCATCGCTCTACGTATCGTTCTACATAAACTATCTTCGTCCTTCATGGCGATTATATAATCTCTAATGTTTTAGAGATTATGTACTCTAGTTCTAGCCGTAAATCTGATGAGTTTAATATCACATTGACTCATTAAATCCATGATTACGTCTGAAGAAAATATATATGTATATATGTTTTCATAAATATGGTAATTAAAAGTTTTATTGTACAAACTGTTAATGGTGAAAATATTTTAACGGGTAGGTAATACCAGAGGAATATTTAGATTACACATTAATAGGTTACATTGTACGTTCTTCGAATCTGATTCAACAGTCTTTTACTATCCTACTTAGATCCATCGATATACAAATCCATTCACCATAGAATAACCATATTCATCCAAATTTTATATTGGGATTTTGATTTATCAGAATCCAACAAGTGGCATAATGAAGAAACATTTGACAAAATATAATTTGTTAGAAACAAACAAATTAACTATGAGAAATTTTGTTAAGAATCCACGCTAACTGTTCCTAGCTAATTGTTCCTAGCTAACTGACTACATTTTATTTATCGCAATTTAATTATCGCAATTTACAATCGCAATTTACATTCTCACAATTTTATTTATTGTCATTTAATTTCTGTATTTATTTTACGCACTTTAAATATCGGGACACGTATACAAGGTTTTGACATATCATATCAATGCATATATATATATTATTTGAAATAAACATAGACACTCTATATGCAGTAATGATCGAGTTCTCTATACAAGTTTGAGGTTGATTCTATAATAATATATATACTTTGAGTTGTGATCGAGTTTGAGACATGTACACGGGTCACGATACGTATTAATTAATTCGAATATTATATATTAAACTATATATGAATTATTGAATTGCTAACTATGGACTACCGACTGTGGACGAATAATATTGGACAATTAAAATGAATTAAAATACTGATTATAACATATGAAACTAAATAATTCTTCAAATTTGCCACTTGATTTCATCTTAAACTCCATTTGTATCTTGACGATTACAATCTGCGTTCAAAATCTTTCATGATTCTTGAAAACACCTCAATCGAAAGAATGAACCAACCGCACTTCATCTACGAAAGAAAAGATTGACGCATATAGTTATGCACCTAAAAATACTCGGAACCTGAGTAAAACGTTTAACCCGTATCCGTGTTAGCTCTTTTAGCATTATTATTACCCAAAATAACTTGGTAATCCCTTTCAAAGTAGCAAATTTTATCACAGCTCCAGCAAGTCAACTTCGACTTTTTATTCAAAACAACCTTATTATAACCTTGATATATATGTGTACGCTTTTATTGTTACTGAGGAACCTTTTATATTCCACGACATTATCAGAAGATGTACCGGCAACTCTGTTGATCTTTGATTTTCTGAAAATCATTATATTCATTGAAACCCTATCATATACTCATTCGCATCTTGTAACGAGTATTGCCATACAAAATACCGGGAATCAGCAATCATTATTTTGAATCTCGGAACAATTTTACAACAACAGTTATATGTGTATATATATATATATATATATATATATATATATATATATATATATATATAAATATAACATGTACCTCTTAAAATCATGATATTCAATTCTGAAATTTTGAACAGCACCCAGTCTACAAATCAATACCACAAATTCTGAAAAGGCTGAATACAGCAGCACAAACTGTACACGACCTTAACTATCGAAAGTTTGATAATAAAGAATGGTGTATTGGAAACACTCAATAGAAAATTTAGTACCGAAAAGCGGATTATGCGAAACTATGAAGGAAGCCGTGGACAAATCACAAAGAATAAGTTTGACTTCAAAGAATCCAAATGATTCTGTTTCTGATGAAATCTTTAGCGAATACCTTGCTTCCGAATTTAAACCCTTACGGATAAATCCTCTTCATCATCCATCGATATTAGAAATTCCAAGATATCATCGTATCTTTCATTATAAATATCCTCCATATTTCTGAAGATATTTTTATAACTATTCTTATCTAAAATCATTAATCTCTTCGTGCTATCAGTGTTACATCATATAGAAACTGTTAGTTTCTATATTCTGTAAACTTTCTAGCTTAAAAATATGAATGTTAATGAAGTAATGTTGGGAACTGATGCATGAGTTAGTATAATATAATGACACTTGATCAACGTGATTATATTACAGTAAGTCATGCTGAGTTTCTAAATGGAACATGATGATTCACAGATCATAACACCATCATGTGCCATGTTACATAACTCTTTCATTCTACTTAACTTCTAAACATATCAAGAAAATGTATTCTTGATGGTTCTATCTTCCGTGATGTTGATAAATTTGAAAATCAAATCGTGCCATCACGTTCCTTCCTGCTTAGAACATTATAACCAATCGAAACTCTATATCTACAAATTCTAAATCATTATTCGCTTGATTTAAAGTCGGGAAGAGAAAACAAAAGCATGGAGCTCCGAAATATAAAGGAGGATATAAAACCTGAAAACAACACATAAATTACAAACAGTGTATATCAATGTTTATTGCAACATAAAGACACGGGAGAATTAAAAATATTATAACCCCAAGGGTGAAGTAGAAGAAAATAGATTCCTCAGGTGGAAGTTGAAAAAGGAGAATGATTGTTGCGATAGTAAGGATTAGGACAAGGATTAAAACTGGATTAAGCATTTTTAAAATCTTTTGGATGTATGAACTAAGAAAGAAAGTATAGGAACGGTGAGAATAATGGAACGGAAGAGCTTAATTTATAATGAAAATATCAGACAGAGTAATCGAGGCAGATCACCGTATTTATTTATAGAGATCTTAATTTCCTTACTCGCCGAAAAATCAAATCGTTTAGATTTCGAAGATTTTCTCTAATCCCTTGAATTTCGGAATTCAACCCCCTACGTCAAAAGTTAAGACGCACCTTATTTTCTAAATTCAATCGCGAATACGTCAAAAGTTATGGAAAATCTCCATTTCTTAATCTCGACCTTTTGTGATAGCTTCATTCATACGCTTCGATTTATCGAATCATTTTATCCATATTACTCAATGATGATAAAACTCTATTTATCAACTCATATTCATCATGAAAACATTTTTATTGTTAACCATGACCACCTCACTCAAATTTCGGGACGAAATTTCTTTAACGGGTAGGTACTGTGATGACCCAGGAATTTCCGACCAAATTTAAACTTAATCCTTATATGATTTCGACACGATAAGCAAAGTCTGTAATGTTGAGTCTTAAAAATTTTGAACTAATTCATACATTCAATTGATCTTCGACTATTCCCGACGATTCACGAACAACTATTTGTGAATAGATATGTATATAAATATAAATAAATATATGTACATAATAAATGTTATTAATCGTTGTATGAATTTATTATTGTAAATAAATATGTAAAATAATATACAACTTAATTGTTAGAAATAGGTTTGAAAAATGATGTAAGTAATAATAAGATTTATTTGTTAAAATAAATCTATATAAAGTATATTGAATATATATATTTGGTTTCGAATTCATTTAGTAAATGATAGTAGTACTCGTGTGATGTTTTGAATATTATTTAGAGAAGTTAAGTCGAACTTAGATGATTTTAAAATAAACGGTGATCCGAAAATGAGTTCTATAAATTTTAGGCTTACTAAAAATGTATTTAGGATCTAGTTATTAAATTTTAACACTTTTTGTATTTTTACCCATAATTGAGAGGGACAGTTGATGTAATTTTTATTTATTAAATTAATGAACGAATTTGATACCATAATGACGTAAATAAATAAAGATACTTAAATTAAAATTTTAGGATTTTTCCGAACACTTTTATTCGCCCCTGATTTCAAATAGTGCACGCTACACGGGCCAGGGAAAGTGTCGCCATACTGATCATTGAAAGAGTTTACTTTTTCTTTCACCTAACAAATGTTAAATTTTATTATTATATTATAATATAATTCCTATTAAAAATTAATAATTATTAGTGATATTATAATTTATATATAACAACTTATATTTATATGTATGTGAGATGAGAATAAGAGTATACATAAAAACCATCGGCTCCTTCATCTCCTTCACACCAACCGCCACCACCATGATCGAGAATCACCTACGAAACCTCTTTGGCTCACCACCATAACCACCCTTACCATCACCGTAATCCGCCACCACCTTCCATCATCGACAACCACGATTTTCTTTCCTCCTTTCTTCTTTCGATTTCATGCTACAACTATGAACCAGGAACACTCTTCAATTGCTACCAGCAGCTTCTACTGCTACTGCCTATTGGACCACCACCCTAAGCCACCGGAGAACCACGGTGATCACCACCACAAAACACCACTCTCTCTCTCTCCTCTCTCTCATGTTTTTCTATTTACATTTTTTTTCTTTGCTGAAACCGTCGAATAGTGCTGCGTTTCTTCTATTTCTAGCTTTTGATTCAGGAGATAATAACGTGATGATGTTATGATCTGTCATTAATGATGAAGAAAACGTGATGATTGTACAGCGAAAGACTTAGTTGATAATTGGTGATGAACGAAGACGATTTAGATAATGATAATATAAGTTAGATGATTATGATGATACCGATGATGAATGAAGAAGACGGCGACTGTTGATGATGAAATGTTAAATATGATGTACGTATAGGATATTGATGATGTTTTAGATGATGATGATAATGGGTTATTAAAAAGATAGAAGAAACAGATATATATATAGGTTAAATAGATTCAGTTTATAAATTATTTCAGAAAAGAGAACTAGCTCAGATGATTTAAGGGTGTATATCTTAAACAAGATGTCGGGTGTTCGATCCTAGGCTGCAGCAAGATTTTTTTTGTTTTTTTTAAACACCCTGCTGTTGGGACTATGGGTGGGCTAGAATTTCAGGTTGGGCCAAAGGAAATTGGGCCGTACATGAGTTTAATTGTTAGGAATTGCTGTTGGGCTCACGAAATTGTGTTGGGCTCTTTAAATTGGGTTATAAACTATTCGATATGGTTTAAAACAGATAAAATGGTTCGAATGAGTGGTTAAGTATCGATTCGGGTGAGCGGGTGGTCGCGAGTTCGAGTCTCGGTAGAGACTTGTTTATTTTTTTGGGGACATTATACTCTTAAGGTTCGTGAATCCGAGACCAACCCTACACTTGTTCAATGTCGTTATATGTATTTTTACTACAAAATACATTAGGTGAGTTTCATTTGCCCTTTTTACTCTTTACATTTTTGGACTGAGAATACATGCAAATGCTTTATTAACTGTTTTACAATATTTATATGCGTGAGTTTCATTACTCCCTTTTTAAATGCTTTTGCAATATATATTTTTGGGACTGAGAATACATGCGCTGTTTTTATAAATGTTTTACGAAATAGACACAAATAATCGAAACTACATTATATGGTTGAATTATCGAAATCGAATATGCCCCTTTTTATTAAGTCTGGTAATCTAAGAATTAGGGAACAGACACCCTAATTGACGCGAATCCTAAAGATAGATCTATCGGGCCCAACAAGCCCCATCCAAAGTACCGGATGCTTTAGTACTTCAAAATTTATATCATGTCCGAAGGAGGATCCCGGAATGATGGGGATATTCTATATGCATATTGTTAATGTCGTTTACCAGGTGTTTAATCCATATGAATGATATTTTTGTCTCTATGCATGGGACGTTTATTTATGAGAATTAGAAATATGAAATCTTGTGGTCTATTAAAATTATGAAATGATTATTTATGATAAACTAATGAACTTACCAACCTTTTGGTTGACACTTTAAAGCATGTTTATTCTCAGGTATGAAAGAAATCTTCCGCTGTGCAATTGCTCTTTTTAAAGATATTACTTGGAGTCATTCATGACATATTTCAAAAGACGTTGCATTCGAGTCGTTGAGTTCATCAAGATTATTATTAATTCAATTACAGTTAGATATATTATGAAATGTTATGCATGCCGTCAACTTTCGATGTAAAGAAAGATTGTATTTTCAAAAACTAATGCAATGTTTGTAAAATGTATCATATAGAGGTCAAGTACCTCGCGATGTAATCAACTATTGAGAATCATTTATAATCGATATGGACTTCGTCGGGATGGATTAGGACGGGTCTTCACATTGACATCCCCGTCCAGCTAGTTATGCATTCTTGTGGTCTACTTTTACTTTGATTACAACTGCTTAAACCTACAACTCACCAAACGTTGTGTTGACTTTTTAGTATGTTTATTCTGAGGTACATAAGGTGCTTCCGTTGTTTGGTTTGTCTGTTTTTCTTGCTAGTTGACAAGGTGCTGCATTGAAGTCTACCATGCCATGTTTCAAAACTATTTTTGCATTTACTTGAATATTTTATTCATCTGGTTTACTTTTTAGTCAACTTACCATTTTTGGAAACTTTCTACCTTTAGAGACCTTTTACTATTTGGAAACATGCTATTTTAGCAATATACTATTTACGATAATTGACTATTTTTTTAGTGTTTGCCCACTTGTGAAAAACTTATTTTTAACATGAATGCAAATCTTTATAAAACGTATCATGTAGAGGGCATAACCTCATTGTGGCACCAAAGAATGGCGTGCCGCGTCAATGGAGAATTGTGCGGATCATTATAGTTAGTATCAGAGCCTTGGTTATAGGGAATTAGGTGCATTAGTGTGTCTGACTTGGATTATTAGGATACATAGTGGACTAGTCTACAACCGAGTCTTGTATGTTCTCTCGTGTATTATGTGCATTACTAATACTGTACATATAATTGTTTCATATAAATACATCTGATAATACTAACTTGGGTGATTGATTTGTGTGTGTTTAGATGTCTTCTTCTAAACCTATTGGTATTCACGATTCCAATTCTGAGTGTGAGTTCGAAGACAACAAGAAATCACTTATTGCACTGACGTCAGGGAGGATGTCTAAACCGGTTGAACAGCCTGAGCCTAGAGAGGACGAGAACAATTCTATCGCTGAAGATAACCCTTTATACGCACCTGACAAAGAAGATTTTAAAGAGGAAGAGGAGTCCGATGATTCGAATGAGAACGAGGTATCCAAGGAGTCAGATGAGAAAGATGAATCCGAGGAGTTAGATTAGAAAGAAGAGTCTGAGGAGTCACATACCGTTACACAGAGACCATAAAACTCTACACCCCTTACTGTTTTTCATTTCCCACCTTCTACTGTTACTACGACCAGCGCTACCTCATACCCAAATTCTCGTACCATACCACTTTCTAATAACACACATAAACGTAAGATCATTTTTAGCCTTGACATTCGTAACCTATCTCATAAGGATATTTTGAGAAATCTTATAGTTGACCTACACCTTCACTTTCCCCTGACGATGGCATGGAGGATCAGATTGGTTTGGGAATATCGCCACCCTGTGTTATTCGTCGTCGCATTGACATACCATCTACAGCGAGAAGTTAATTGTCTCGAGAACCTTATTACAGACCTACGGGACGATGTGACAGCATTAGAGTCGCAATTTATGCAAAAGTTGTTAAGGTTAGAGCAGAGGATTTTTGGAGGAGGTGATTCTGTTTGATTTAATTGACTATCTTATTTACTTAGCATTATTATCTATTACTATTACGTTATGACTTATGGACATGTTTAGTTCTATGCTATGAGTTTCTTTTATATTGCTGCGGGATATTATAAATATAATATATACTTTGGATATTATGGTTTCATTGCTTGATTGACGCGTGGAATGCTTGCTTATTATTGTTAATGATAACACTACGATACACGTTATTATTAATTACTAATAATTTTTTTATGGTACCCCACTAGCAAGTACACTTGTTACATCTTGAAATCACTTGACATTACTCACCATTATTTACCGTTACTATTACATCATCACTACTAGTGCACCATTGTGCTCAATACACTACAGTTAATCACAAAAGTTATTACACTACTGATGTTTACCACCATTACTTCACCACTACTTACCTCTACTATCGATCAATACTACTACTATTTTAGATCACTACAACTATCACTATTATTGTTCATTACTTTTCATCACTACATATTTCTATCTATCACCATTAATGATCACTACTACTATCACTGCCAGCCTTACTTTACACTACTTTCACTACTTATCGTTACTATCATCTACTACTCGTTACTATGCTCCACCACTCATTGCTAGTATATTTTATTATAGCATTATTGATACTGGAACTAATTTGGTGTGCTATTATGTCGTCAAGAAACATGTCTCATACAAGGATGACCAATGCTCAAATCGAGGAGTTTGTTGCTCAATGGGTACCTGAAGCTTTAGCTACCGCAGGATATGGCGGTGTTGTTAAGAACTATTTTCCCAGACAAGAATGGCGGACGTTAAAGACTGAATTTTCAAATCTGAAGGTCTTTTGAAACGACATCACACGCTATATTAATCGGTTCATGGAGTTCTCCCTGTTGTATCTGTATATGGTCACACCCGAGTGGTTGAGAATCGAGAGGTATATTTGGGATCTTCCTAAGGAGATGTTGTGTTATATTGTTCCTTTTAAACCTATAACAATCCAGTGAGCTATCGATATGGCGAATAACCTGAGGAATCAAGTTATCCGCCTGGAAAAGAAGTGTCATTTACTGAGATGGAAACAAACGGTAGGAAGATGAAGTGGAATGAGAATCAAGCTGGCAACTTCACCCAAGCTCTAAGCAAGAAAAAGACAAGATCTTCTGTTAAGACTAAATACAAGGGCAAGAAACCATTATGTGAGAGATGTAGAAGACATCATGATGGGTATTGCACAGTGGTGTGTGGGAAGTGCAAGAAAATGGGACATATAGTTGAAAATTGTAGAGCCACTACTCGGAATTTTTTTGAGTGTAAGCAGCCGAGACATAACAAGAATAAATGCTCGAAAAAAGGAAGAATTATCGAGTCAATTACAAGAGTTGTTGGGCAAATGGTTCATTCCACCGAGTGCTTCACCATGGGGAGCTCCGGTCTTATTTTTTAATTAGAAGGATGGTTCTCTGCGCATGTGTATCGATTATATAGAGTTGACGAAACTAACAATAAAGAATCGATACCCACTTTCAAGAATTAATGATTTATTTGATCAATTGCAAGGTTCCCGTGTTTACTCGAAAGTTGATCTAAGATAAGGTTATCACTAGTTAAGAGTAATAGAAGATGATATTTCCAAGACATCGTTTAGAACATGCTATGGTCATTACAAGTTCTTAATAATGCCATTTTTTTGACAAATTCCCTTGCTGTATTCATGGATCTTATGAATTGGTGTGTAAACCATGCTTAGAAAAGTTTGTAATTGTCTTTATCTACGATATTTTGATATACTCCAAGAATAAGGATGAACACGTAAAACATTTTTAAACGATCTTGAAGTTGCTCAGGGACGAGCAATTATATGACAAGTTTTCTAAGTGTGATTTTTGGTTCGAGACGATAAAATTTTTTAGGACAAGTTGCCGACAGTCTGCGTATTCACATTGACCCGTCTAAAGTAGAAGCTATTAAGAATTGGGAAGTGATGAAGACCCTAATGAAAATTCTTCAATTTTTAGGTCTTGCTGGTTACTATAGAAGATTTATTCATGATTTTTAAAATTTGTGAAACCTTTACCAGCATTGACACACAAAAGTAAGAAATCCGAGTGGTCAAAGGAGCAAGAGTCCGTGTTTCAGTTGTTAATGCAGAAGCTGACCATCACACCTAACTTGGCATTATCGTAAGGTACTGATGATTTTGTCTTCTATTGTGACGTTTAGCGTCAAGGGCTTGGTTGTGCATTGATGCAACAGAAGAAGGTTATTGTTTATGCCACACGATAGTGGAAGATTCACGTACATAATTACACAATTCACGATTTGGAATTAGGAGCCGTGGTGTTTGCTCTTAAGATGTGGAGAAACTATCTCTATGGGACTAAGTGTACAGTTTACAATGATCACACGAGTCTTCAGTACATTTTTGACCAAAAAAAATTAAACATGAGATAAATATGTTGGACTGAGTTATTAAACGATTATGATTGCAAGAATCGTTATCATCCTGGAAAAGCGAATGTAGTTGCTGATGCTTGGAGTAGGAAGGAAAGAGTCAAACCTCTCCGAGTCCATGCTTTGAATATGACTATCCATACAAATCTTACTTCTCAGTTTCGAGGTGCCCGACAATAAGCTCTAAAGAGGAAAACGTAAGAGATGAGATGATCAAAGGACTCGAGAAACAATTCGACGTAAGAGAGGATGGAACACTATATTTTTCTAATTGAATTTGGGTAGTGAGATTTGGTGATGTAAGGAAACTGGTGTTAGATGAAGCCCACAAGACTAGATATTCAATTCATCCAAAATCCGGAAAAATGTATCAGGATCTCAAAGAATTTTATTTGTTGCCTAATTTGAAGGCGGATGTTGCCACTTATGTTGGAAGATGTTTGACTTGTGCCAAAGTCACAGCTGAGAACCAGAAACCGTTAGAATTAAAGCAACCTGAGTTTCCTTTATGGAAATGGAACGAATAACGATGGATTTCATCACCAAGTTGCCAAGGATTGCAAGCGGTTATGACACCATTTAGGTAATAGTAGACCATCTCACTAACTCAGCGCACTTTTTGCCTATTAGGTAATCTGACAAAATGGAAAGTTTGGCACGTTTACACTTGAAGGAAGTTGTGTCTTGACACGGAGTGCCCGTTTCAATTATCTCTCACTGTGATAGCAGGTTTACATCCTGATTTTGGAAATCTTTACAAGAGGCGTTAGGTACTATATTAGATATTAGTACCGCCTATCATCCACAAACCGATGGTCAGAGTGAAAGGACCATCCAAATATTAAATGACATGCTTTGTGCATGTGTTATCGATTTCAGAAACGGTTGGTATAGACATTTACCTTTGGAAGAGTTCTTGTATAACAATAGCTATCATAAGGATATTAAAGTTGTGCCGTTTGAGGCACTACATGGAAGGAAATGTAGATCTCCTGTTTGTTGGAATGAAGTGGGAGATAGACAACTTACAGGCCCGAAAATCATTCATGTGACTATTGAGAAAATTGTTCAAATTCGGGATATATTGAAAACTGCTCAAAGCCGCCAAAAGAGCTATGCCAATATTCGAAGGAAACCATTAGAGTTTCAAGTTGACGACAAGGTTATGTTAAAAGTATCACTGTGGAAGTATGTGATAAGATTTGGTAAACATGGTAAATATAGCCTGAAATATATTGCACCTCTTGAGATAACGGAAAGAATTGGTCGGGTTGCATATCGTTTGAACTTACCACAAGAACTTCGTGGTACCCAAGACGTCTTTGATTTATCTATTTTGAAGAAGTGTTTAACCGATGAAAATCTCATTATTCCTTTTGAGGAAGTTTGTGTAGACAATAGATTGCATTTCATCAAAGAACCTGTTGAAATTATGGACCGTAATGTCAAGAGATTGAGACAAAGTCGAATACCTATTGTTAAATTTTGTTGGAATGCTCGACGAGGTCCAGAATTCACGTGGAAACTTGAGGATCACTTGAAACAAAAGTATCCACATTTATTCCCCAACACTACAACGATAGTTGATGCCAGGGACAAATGTTATTTAACGGGTAGGTACTGTGACACTCCGCACAAAATCTCTTTTGTACTTAATTCACTCTTTATAATGTATTACTTTTTTGACAAATTTATAATACTTGAATTATGTGATGATGAAGCATTTCAATGCTTATGTCACATGTTTCGTGCCTGGCTTTTATAAGTTTAAAAATTGTGTTTTTAAATGTTTACCGCTACACCGAACTTATGGAACGCGTTTAGGTATATACATTTAAATAAATACACTTATACATTTTACAAAATAATAATAATAATAATAATAATAATAATAATAATAATAATAATAATAATAATAATAATAATAATAATAATAATAATAATAATAATAATAATAATAATAATCCTTCCCAAAAACCGTCGGCACCCACACACACACAACAGCACACCTCCTAGACTTCTACACTCACCTGTTAATCCATTTCTCATTTTCATTTTACTCTTTCAAAAACACCTACAACTATTTTCTCTCTAGTTTTCTTCATCTTCATCAAGAACACGTAAACTCATTCATCTTCATCATACAAAGCTATCATCATCATCTTAAATCATCATTCATCTTTGAAACTTGTATCAAGAACACATCTACTACAAGTTGTTCTTGTTGTATTTCATCAAAAGCTCTTAAAATCACTTGAACCTTTCTGTAGATCCGACTTTAAGACAACAATAACCATTTGTAAAATAAACTTTTGAGTTTAAAGCTTTTCATTATGTTAAACTCTTCAATACCTCTCTTTTCATATAAGAAACATGCATAGTTGTTGAGCAAAAGTGCCTCAACTTATTGAAAACATTTTGCATGTCTTGGTGATTGAAATTACAGACCATCAGTTAAAGATGGTGTTCTTGACATTTTTGTGTTAGCTTACTAACCATACATGCTTGTGATTTGGTTTGTAACCTCAAGGTCCTAAAATGTAACGACCCTGGATTTTCCAACATTTATTTATTAATAATTGTTATTATTAATACTTGTGATTTTACGAATGTATGTTATTACATTTACTTGTTACCATGATTGATCATACTTGACTTTAAATGCCCGAAACATCTTTGTGACACACGTACATTACACGAATAATATTTTCAAGTATTATTTACATTCATGATTAAGTTTTATTAATCATTTTGATTAACTATGGATATTAGTTAATTACCTGGGCTTTAATTGGATTTATTTGATAACTACTTGAAACTTGGGCTTTTATTAATATTAGTGGACTTGGAAGCCCACCCTACATCTTTAATGGACTAAGTTAGCCCATCACATAATGTAAGTATTACTCTTATGATGAAACTAGATGGTTAAGCGAATGAAAGACTTGTTACTTGCAAATTACATCTACTTCCCATGCACATACACCTTATATCCTACTTTTAAGACTTTAACATGCAAGTAACTAGTGAACAAACCTCTTCCTCTTTCCCTTCCCCTAACCGTCGGTTTTGAAGTGTATAAGGGGAGTTTTACTTTCAAATTTTCATTACTTACACACTTGCATTTCTCTCATTCCAAAAACACACACAACTTACTACACTTTTCTCTCAAGCTTTTCTCTTTTTTTTCTCTCAAGTCTTGTAAGTAACAAGCTTACTTCTTCTTCCTTTTCTCTTGTAAAAACCGAATACCAAACACCTTCATCATCATCATTCTTTGTTTGTTGTTACTTGTCTTTGATAATTATTTACTTACTTGTTGTTGTTACTTACTTGTTACTAAGAATCAAACTTGTTAGTTTGATTCTTCATATCAACTTGTTCTTACAAGACATACAAGAACATAAACTTACTAGTTTATGATTCTACCTTTATTGTTTTAAAAGATTAAAGTTCATGAGTTAAAACCATACTTGAAGTTCATGAAGTAAACTTAAAGTTTACTTTCTAAAGATCAAGACTTAGGCTTGAATCTTTAAAAGTATGAAACCCATGAACTTATTAACTTGTTTATTTAAGTTTATTACTTCAGATTATGCACTTTAATTTCATGTTTATTGGTTTAAATGGTCAAGTATTACAAGTTAGTCTTGATCTCATACTTCTTGAAACTAAAAGTTAACTTTAAGATTTCAAGAACATGGAAGTGTAACTCTTTAGTTATAACTTCATACACTTGTGTTAGATTTAACTTAATGACTTTATATCTAGACTTTTAGGTCTTGGATCTTCAAGATCTAACTAAGAACTATGTTCTACATCTTAAGATGTTTATTAGTTAGTTTACTTTCAAGTTTGTAGTTCAATATTACTTTTATAGTTCATGTATGTGTTAAATCTAAGACTTTGATGTAACTTTGGTTCATCAAATTACATACAACACTTAATTGAGTTGTGCTACATGTCTTAGACTTACACAAGTGTTATGATGGTGAAACCTAGGTTAATATGATTCAAACACATCAACAAGTTGTACACTTGAAGCTATATGCATCAAGGATGAGAACCGTGATAAGCATCGAGTACCAAGAACCATCAGAACCTACTGTTTTACTGTTTCTGTGTCTGATCAGTATGACCTGGGCTATTGTAAAGATAATTTTCAGTTAGCTCTGTTCGATTAGATAACTTTTCATTTAGGACTCATCTTAATCCGAGTTACGGTTTAGGATTTATGGTCCTCCGAACGTCACTATGTCCTTTAACGTTGTGCTGAAAATTCTGACCTACTTGCACTTAGACCGTTGCCACGGTCAAACGAAGACGAGTTTCCTTCCGGGATTTTTACCACAACTAAAGGACTCATATACGGAGCCATGGCTACTGGTCACACCTTATTTCAGTAGGTATAGAGGCCGTGGTGACTGACTGAACTCAGCCTTTGTTTTAAACTCATTTCATGAATGAAACTTACTTTACACCTTGTGTTTGATGATGAATGATGATGACCTTTAAGACCTAATTTACATACATTTAAACCTATTGGGACAATTTACTGACTTAGTACTATTTGACTTATCTTGAGGACTTTTCGGACCTACGTACTTGCTTACTTCCTGACTCGACTTTACCACCACTTTATCGCTGTGAGTTATAGCATCCCTTTTTACTTTAACTATTTTGGGAACTGAGAATACATGCGCATTTTACATTTTACATACTAGGCACGAGTACTTAAACTTTATATATGTGTGGGTTATACAACGGCATAAATATTCCCTTTAGCTCGGTAACGTTTAGTCATTGGTTTTTGAACCGGTGAACGCGAATCTTAGATATGGATCCATAGGGTTTGACATCCCCACTCGGGCTAGTCGCGCTAGCATTTAACGAGTGTTTAATACTTTGTAAACATACGAACTTGACAAGTGTACTTTCAGGGGGTATAAATGTTAAGTTAGTTACCAAGTGCCCACGGTTAAACATATACTTTATCATACTGTTTTGAAATGCTCTTTGTAGCACTGAAATCTCGTGGCCTACCTTACATTACTGTTATACTTAAACTATAGCTCACCAACCTTTGTGTTGACGTTTTTAAGCATGTTTTTCTCAGGTGCTTAAGGTTGCTTTCGCTGTGTACTAGTCTTGCTGTAGACACCCGTTGCTCTAGAGTTATCACCGCATGAACTGTTTATCTTGCATTCATAACTTTAATACTTTTGAACTATGATTTGTAACGACCTAAGGGTCACGTACTATTATCTTTACTTCTAGTCATAGAAGTATACTTTTGATGTAAACCATTCGACGTTAGTTATGACGTCACCTTTTATCATGAATGCAAACTTGTTTTGAAAACGCATATAGTGTTTGACCTTATAATGATCCCGTTGTTGATGATTCGTACACGATGGTTTTGTACGGGGCATCACATTTGGTATCAGAGCATTGGTTGTAGGGAATTAGGTTGCATTAGTGAGTCTGGACCGACCCGAGTAGGATTCACTAATAGGACTAATCTACAACTTGCTAGTTTACTTGTTTCCGCTAAACTTACTGCATGCTGCTGCTTACTTTTACTGGTATACTGTTATTGCCATGCTGCTTACTGTTACACATGATTTAGATTGTTGTAGTTACCTGGCCTAATACGTGCTTGCTTTATGACTTACTGATATGGAAAATTTATTTTCCTTGTTCAGATGTCGGATATTCCACCTGCTATCATTTTGGGCAGTTCAGACTCGTCAGCCACCTCACCTACTGCTGCTGCCGACACACCGATCCCGTTACCCACCAGTGACCCCGGTGCTTCATCTTACGGAGCTAGCAGCCATGTACCTGCCCCAGTGGTTACTACTGACGGAGCCCAGGACCCCCCGGAGATTCCAGCTCCATCTGCCCCAGGACCCTCAGGGTCACAGCCTCGCTCCGGTGATGTTGTGATTCCCGCGGAATTTTGGGAGGGTCCATTCCGTAACCAGTATCGCCATTGGTACCGACGCGCTCCTGACGGACGTCTCGTGCCTATTCCACCCTTCAGATACCGACAGATGATGGCCGCCCGAGGGGAGCCAGTACAGCCACCCGTGCAGCCACCTCCACACGATTAAGATGTTCCTTCATCTAACGACTCATCTACAGACGACTCTAGTGATTATGACTCCGAAGAGTAGGATCCCGATGATGCACCTGTTCAGCCACCCTCCACCCCGCCGAAGAAGCAGTACCGTTTCGACGGCACCATTATTCCGGGGATCAACGGAGGTCGAGCATTCACTGACGCATTTGTTCGGTGTCGTTGGGTTACCGCCCGTAAGCGGCTTGTGCCGTATCCTGCTGATCCCTTCATCCGTAAGCCTTACCGCCTCACAGCCTCTACTTCTGGAGCCGGACCGTCAGCACCGCCAGCTCCACCAGCACCACCCGCGCCGACTGCACCGCCTGCCCTACCCACTCCCTCTGTCGAGGAACTGATGAGGGAGGTGGAGATCCTCCGTTCTTGGGTAACTGAGCTCGAGGACCAGATGTCTCATGTATTGGACATCCTACACCCACCATCACCGTAGGACCTTTTGTAGTAGATTTCATTATATAATCTAGTTGTAGTTTTATGTTTCACTTATGTATTGTACGAACTTATACAGATGTATGCAACTTATTATTAATGAATGGAACTTTGCGTTATTTAATTCTTGTACGATGTTCTATTTACATTACTGTATGATGATTCTGTGGTATTTGTACCAAGATGCGTTATTTAATAAACATGTGATGTGTTGATTCCATGTTGGTTACCATACTGTATTATTACTATTTGCATACTGGATTTTGACTTGAGTCAAAATTTTTATTTAGAACACCATGGCCAACGGACGATCAACATCAACACCTACCGCAGCCCAAATCGAGGAGATGATTGCCGAAAGGGTAGCCGCAGCCATTACAGAAATGCAACCCCAAGCCCCACCGCCACCGCCACCGGTTATTCAGCCCATTCGTAATGGGTGTACGTACAAAGAGTTTCAGACCTGCAAACCCCACAACTTTAATGGAACAGAGGGGCCGGTTGGTCTCACTAGATGGTTCGAGAAATTAGAATCTGTGTTTCGAGTTAGTAACTGTTCCGAGGCAAATAAAACCAAGTTTGCTTCATGCACGCTGTCTGATGGCGCACTAATGTGGTGGAACACGTTGGCTCAAGCAAAAGGTATTGATGAGGTGTTTGCTACTCCATGGGAGGAGTTCAAAGGGGCCCTGATTGAGGAATATTGCCCTAGGACCGAGATCCAGAAGTTGGAGATTGAATTTATGCAGTTAAAGGCTGTTGGGAACGACATTGATAGTTACAATCGGAGGTTTTTGGAATTAGCCCTGATGTGTCCGACAATGGTCACCCCGGAATTTAAGCGTATGGAAAGATACTTCTGGGGACTTCCTAAGAGCATTAAGGGAAACGTCACCTCGTCCAAACCACCTAATGTCCCGGAGGCAATGCGCATGGCGCATACTTTAATGAATCAAATTATCATTGATGAACCGGAGAAGGCTAAGTCTGAAGCGGGTAGTAGTGAGAAGCGCAAATGGGATAACAACAGGGGAAGGACCTATGAGCAAAACCCGGCGAAACGACATGAGGGTTTCAGAGTAAACAACAACAGTGGAAACCCCAATCCGAACACCAACTCAAACCTGAACTACAAGGGAACCTTACCACAATGCAAGCGGTGCTATAAGCACCATACTGGGTATGACGGACTGGACATATCGGTAAAGACTGCAAGGTCACCACTTTGAATGGGAAGCCGAACACCAATAGACCGAAAAAGTGCTACGAATGCGGACAAACGGGCCATTTCAGAAATGCGTGTCCAAACAAGCGAAAAGATGGCGGACCACCCCGTGGTAGAGCTTTCAACGTTAATGCAAGGTATGCACGCGAGAATCCCGACTTGGTGACAGGTATATTCACTATCAACAATTTATTAGCTTCTGTCTTGTTTGATACCGGTGCGGATAGAAGTTATGTATGTAGACATTTTTGCGATAAGATTAATTGGTTGTTAGTCCCGTTAAAGGAAAGTATGCTTGTAGAGGTAGCCAATGGAAAACTTGAGAAAGTTGACCATATTAGTCGAGGAGCTATTATCAACATAGCTGGTGTAGATTTTGAGATTGACCTAATACCCATTAAATTGGGAAGTTTTGACGTGATCGTCGGTATGGATTGGTTGACCAAGATAAGGGCCGATATTATCTGTGGAGATAAAGCTCTTCGTATACCACAAGGAGATGGTGAGCCACTGATCATCTACGGAGAGAGATGTACCTCGAAGCTGAACCTCATTAGTTGCGTGAAAGCACAAAAGATCATGAAGAAGGGACGTCTTGCTGTCCTAGCGCATGTGGAAACGGTAGAAACTGAGGTGAAGAGCGTGACCGATGTTCGAATTGTGAACGAATTTTCCGATGTCTTCCCTGAAGAATTGCCTGGATTACTGCCGCCGAGAGCAGTAGAGTTTCAGATCGATTTAGTACCAGGAGCTGCACCTATAGCTCGCGCACCTTATAGACTCGCACCTTCCGAGATGCAAGAATTACAGAGCTAACTACAAGAACTGTTAGACCGTGGATTTATCCAACCAAGTTTCTCGCCTTGGGGAAAACCCTTTCTGTTTGTGAAGAAGAAGGACGGATCTTTCCGTATGTGTATCGACTACCGTGAACTCAACAAATTGACAATCAAGAATCGGTATCCTCTTCCCCGAATTGACGATCTTTTTGATCAACTACAAGGATCGAGCGTTTACTCAAAGATCGATTTGTGATCCGGTTATCACCAGTTGAGGGTGAAGGAAAGTGACGTGATGAAAACTGCATTCAGAACCCGTTATGGTCATTATGAATTTCTCGTAATGCCATTCGGATTGACTAACGCACCTGCCGTATTTTTGGACCTCATGAATCGTGTCTGCAAGCTGTACTTGGATAAGTTTATTATCGTCTTCATACATGATATCCTCATCTACTCTAAGAGCGAAGAAGAGCATGAGCAACACCTCCGATTTGTGCTTGAACTCTTGAGGCAAGAGCAACTTTACCCCAAATTCTCCAAGTGTGAATTTTGGTTGAAGGAGGTCCAATTTCTGGGTCATGTTGTGAGCAACCAGGGTATCAAAGTTGATCCTGCCAAGATTGAAGCTATCAGCAAGTGGGAGACCCCCACTACTCCAACGCATATTCGCCAATTTCTAGGTCTCGCTGGTTACTACCGAAGGTTTATTGAAGGTTTCTCTCTGATTGCGCGTCCTTTGACCGCGCTGACTCATAAAGGGAAGAAGTTCATTTGGGAACCCGCACACGAATCAGCATTTCAAACTTTGAAGAAGAAGTTAACCACCGCACCTATCTTATCACTTCCTGAGGGCAGGGACGACTTTGTTGTTTATTGCGATGCTTCGAAAAGCGGTTTTGGTTGTGTACTGATGCAACGATCAAAGGTTATCGCTTATGCCTCCCGATAACTGAAGATTCATGAACGGAACTACACTACTCACGATCTCGAACTTGGATTCGTTGTCTTTGCGCTCAAATTGTGGAGACACTCTTTGTATGGAACTAAGAGCACTATCTTCACCGATCACAAGAGCCTCCAACATATATTCGATCAGAAGCAACTGAATATGAGACAGCGTCGATGGATCGAGACATTAAACGACTATGATTGTGAACTTCGTTATCATCCTAGCAAGGCCAATGTTGTAGCTGACGCTTTAAGCCGAAAGGAGAGGGTGGCACCTCTTCGTGTTAGGGCTCTGAACATCACCATTCATTCGAATCTCAACAGTCAGATCAGAGTAGCCTAAGATGAGGCTCTCAAAGAGGAGAATATATCTCATGAACATTTGAACATACTTGTCTCTCGATTCGAGGTTAGAGAGTCTGAACTCCGATGTTATGCCGGAAGAATTTGGGTACCTCTTTATGGAGATCTACGGAACCTTATACTTGATGAAGCACAAAAATCGAGATATTCGATTCATCCCGGAGCGGGCAAGATGTACCATGATCTTAAGAAACATTATTGGTGGCCGAATCTTAAGAAGGACATTGCGACGTATGTTGGTAAGTGTTTGACTTGCTCGAAGGTTAAAGCCGAACATCAGAGACCTTCTGGGTTACTTCAACAACCGGAAATCCCACAATGGAAGTGGGAAAGGATCACAATGGATTTCATTACTAAGCTGCCGAAGACGGTGGGCGGATACGATACCATCTGGGTCATCGTTGACCGCCTTACCAAATCTGCACACTTTTTGGCCATGAAGGAAACAGATACGATGGAAAGACTTGCTCAACTATACATCAAAGAGGTTGTATCTCGTCATGGTGTACCTTTATCTATCATCTCAGATCGCGATCCCCGTTTTGCTTCTAGATTTTGGCGTTCTTTACAAGAAGCCATGGGAACCCGTCTCGACATGAGTACTGCTTATCATCCACAGACCGACGGGCAAAGTGAAAGAATGATTTAGACCTTGGAAGACATGTTGCGTGCATGTGTCATCGATTTCGAAAAGGCCTAAGAAAGGCATTTGCCACTCGCCGAATTTTCTTACAACAACAGTTATCACTCGAGCATTAATGCCGCACCTTTTGAAGCATTGTATGGCCGCAAGTGCCGATCTCCTATTTGTTGGGCCGAAGTAGGCGAAAAGCAAATCACCGGACCCGAGGTAGTCCATGAAACAATGGAGAAGATTGCTCAGATTCAAGCGAGACTTAAGACTGCCCGCGATCGTCAAAAGAGTTATGCCGATCTTAAACGTAAAGACTTTGAATTCAACGTTGGTGATCATGTAATGTTGAAGGTTGCACCTTGGAAAGGTGTGATTCATTTTGGAAAACGTGGAAAGTTGAACCCGCGATACATTGGTCCTTTTGAAATCTTGGAATGTGTTGGACCCGTTGCTTACCATTTAGATCTACCAGCACAATTGAGCTCAGTTCATCCTACCTTCCACGTGTCAAACTTGAAGAAGTGTCTTGCTACACCAGAGCTTATCATACCACTTGAAGAACTTACTATTGATGACAAACTCCACTTCGTGGAAGAACCTGTCGAGATTATGGACCGTGAGGTCAAGACTTTGAAACGCAACAAGATTTAAATCATCCGAGTACGATGGAATTCCAAACGAGGACCTGAGTTTACCTGGGAGCGAGAGGATCAAATGATGCAGAAGTATCCTTACCTTTTTCCGACTCCTCCATCTACCTCAGCTTAAAATTTCAGGATGAAATTTTCTTTAACAGGTGGGTAATGTAACGACCCTGGATTTTCCAACGTTTATTTATTAATAATTTTTATTATTAATACTTGTGATTTTACGAATGTATGTTATTACATTTACTTGTTACCATGATTGATCATACTTGACTTTAAATGCCCGAAACGTCTTTGTGACACACGTACATTACACGAATAATATTTTCAAGTATTATTTACATTCATGATTAAGTTTTATTAATCATTTTGATTAACTATGAATATTAGTTAATTACTTGGGCTTTAATTGGATTTATTTGACAACTACTTGAAACTTGGGCTTTTATTAATATTAGTGGACTTGGAAGCCCACCCTACATCTTTAATGGACTAAGTTAGCCCATCACATAATGCAAGTATTACTCTTATGATGAAACTAGATGGTTAAGTGAATGAAAGACTTGTTACTTGCAAATTACATCTACTTCCCATGCACATACACCTTATATCCAACTTTTAAGACTTTAACATGCAAGTAACTAGTGAACAAACCTCTTCCTCTTTCCCTTCCCCTAACCGTCAGTTTTGAAGTGTACAAGGGGAGTTTTGCTTTCAAATTTTCATTACTTACACACTTGCATTTCTCTCATTCCAAAAACACACACAACTTACTATACGTTTCTTTCAAGCTTTTCTCTTTTTTTTTCTCTCAAGTCTTGTAAGTAACAAGCTTACTTCTTCTTCCTTTTCTCTTGTAAAAACCGAATACCAAACACCTTCATCATCATCATTCTTTGTTTGTTGTTACTTGTCTTTGATAATTATTTACTTACTTGTTGTTGTTACTTACTTGTTACTAAGAATCAAACTTGTTAGTTTGATTCTTCATATCAACTTGTTCTTACAGGACATACAAGAACATAAACTTACTAGTTTATGATTCTACCTTTATTGTTTTAAAAGATTAAAGTTCATGAGTTAAAACCATACTTGAAGTTCATGAAGTAAACTTAAAGTTTACTTTCTAAAGATCAAGACTTTGGCTTGAATCTTTAAAAGTATGAAACCCATGAACTTATTAACTTGTTTATTTAAGTTTATTACTTCAGATTATGCACTTTAATTTTATGTTTATTGGTTTAAATGGTCAAGTATTACAAGTTAGTCTTGATCTCATACTTCTTGAAACTAAAAGTTAACTTTAAGATTTCAAGAACATGGAAGTGTAACTCTTTAGTTATAACTTCATACACTTGTGTTAGATTTAACTTAATAACTTTAGATCTAGACTTTTGGGTCTTGGATCTTTAAGATCTAACTAAGAACTATGTTCTACATCTTAAGATCTTGATTAGTTAGTTTACTTTCAAGTTTGTAGTTCAATATTACTTTTATAGTTCATGTATGTGTTAAATCTAAGACTTTGATGTAACTTTGGTTCATCAAATTACATACAACACTTAATTGAGTTGTGCTACATGTCTTAGACTTACACAAGTGTTATTATGGTGAAACCTTGGTTAAGATGATGCAAACACATCAACGAGTTGTACACTTGAAGCTATGTGCATCAAGGATGAGAACCGTGATAAGCATCGAGTAACAAGAACCACCGGAACCTACTGTTTTAATGTTTCTGGGTCTGATCAGTATGGCCTGGGCTACTGTAAAGATGATTTTCAGTTAGCTCTGTTTGAGTAGATAACTTTTCATTTAGGACTCGTCTTAATCCGAGTTACGGTTTAGGATTTATGGCCCTCCGAACGTCACTATGTCCTTTAACGTTGTGCTGAAAATTCTGACCTACTCGTACTTCGACCGTCGCCACGGTCAAACGAAGATGAGTTTGCTTCCGGGACTTTTACCACAACTAAAGGACTCATATACGGAGCCATGGCCACTGGTCTCACCTTATTTCATTAGGTATAGAGGCCATGGTGACTGACCGAACTCAGCCTTTGTTTTAAACTCTTTTCATGAACGAAACTTACTTTACACCTTTAGTTTGATGATGAATGATGATGACCTTTAAGACCTAATTTACATACATTTAAACCTATTGGGACGATTTACTGACTTAGTACTATTTGACTTAGGTTGAGGACTTTCCGGACCTACGTACTTGCTTACTTCCCGACTCGACTTTACCACCACTTTATCGTTGTGAGTTATAGCATCCCTTTTTACTTTAACTATTTTGGGAACTGAGAATACATGCGCATTTTACATTTTACATACTAGGCACGAGTACTTAAACTTTATATATGTGTGGGTTATACAACGGCATAAACATTCCCTTTAGCTCGGTAACGTTTAGTCATTGGTTTTTGAACCGGTGAACGCGAATCTTAGATATGGATCCATAGGGTTTGATATCCCCACTCGGGCTAGTCGCGCTAGCATTTAACGAGTGTTTAATATTTCGTAAACATACGCACTTGCCAAGTGTACTTTCAGGGGGTATAAACGTTAAGTTAGTTACCAAGCGACCACGGTTAAACATATACTTTATCATACTGTTTTGAAACGCTCTTTGTAGCACTGAAATCTCGTGACCTACCTTACATTACTGTTATACTTAAACTATAGCTCACCAACCTTTGTGTTGACGTTTTTAAGCATGTTTTTCTCAGGTGCTTAAGGTTGCTTCCGTTGTGTACTAGTCTTGCTGTAGACACCCGCTGCTCTAGAGTTATCACCGCATGAACTGTTTATCTTGCATTCATAACTTTAATACTTTTGAACTATGATTTGTAACGACCTAAGGGTCACGTACTATTATCTTTACTTCTAGTCATAGAAGTATACTTTTGATGTAAAACATTCGACGTTAGTTATGACGTCACCTTTTATCATGAATTCAAACTTGTTTTGAAAACGCATATAGTGTTTGACCTTGTAATGATCCTGTTGCTGATGATTCGTACACGATGGTTTTGTACGGGGCATCACATAAAACCTTCAACTTGAACCCCCCAAAAAAAGGTGAAGTAAGGTAAGAGATATACCCAAAATAAAAAGACATTAAAAAAAGGTGAAGTGAAGCAAGAGATATACCAAAAAGTCATTATTATTATTATTTAAAACTATTCTAATGTTTATTTACTTATTGATCATCTCTGTGCAAAACATGTTTATTTAAATTAGAGTTTAACTATTTTTACCAAAAATGTTTTGTTGAGTGTGCTCAGTTTTGTTGTCCAGAAACATATGTTAAGCATATGGCCTTTATCTAACTCTCAAAGGTGGATCTATTGCATAAATTTATGATACATGTGATATATGCTCTCATGAAAGTCGATCTTTGCATTTTGTTGTTTGATTTTTGATTTTAAAAACATACGTGCAAAGAGTGTTGCATTCTGGAATGATTGGTAAATATTTGAGTCATGAACTTTGGATATGACTTGATTTCAGATGTTATACAACTCTTGGCTTTGGATTTTCTTGATTTGAGTTTGTCGTTTGCTTTTTATGAACCAAGCGATTTGAGTTGACCAACAACCACAAAGTCTGACCACTACAGCTAATGCCTCACATTTGTGAAACTGAAACTTTAAATTTGTGGGAGTGGTTATATTTTTTGCAAAGCTAATTCAATAAGCATCATATCAGTATTTAGTATTTATTGCAAAACTGTCGGTTTTCAAACGTTTGTATTTTACTTTGCATTTCCAAATGGACACGAAATCCAATTACACGCATAATAATGATACGTTACGACTAAAATTCTATTATTAAGTGTCGTATAGACTTTGACCGTCCTCTTTTACCTTAGGTCGCACACGAAAACCTTCAAGTTCATACTATTTGTTTAGTTGCTAGCTTACGCTTTATTTCTCGATAGCTTTCAAGGTGAGTCTTCAAAGCTTCGTTTTTACTATATTTTTATACTTGGGGTAAGATAACATGCACGTTTTGTTTTACATACAGGACACAAGTGAAATAAAATTATTCTATGCTTGAGTTGATAATCATAAATCCCTTGGCTCAGTAATGGTTAGTTACCGGTTTGGTAAGCGCGAATCCTAATGATATATTATTGAGTTTGACAACTCCACCCGGGTTAGTCACCCTAACAGTTAACGAGTGTTTAGTACTTCGAGTTATGTATGTGATTAGGGTCACAGTTAATTACATAGGGTTCTTGTTGATATGTTAAGCTTGATTACTGAGTGCTCAGGTTGCATAGAACTTTTTACTATTTTTGAACTACATTGAAATCTGGTGGTCCACTTATTAATTTATTACTTAAACCTTTGAACTCACCAACATTCTTGTTGACATTTTAGCATGTTTTATCTCAGGTACTTAGCTTACGTTTCCACACCGCATTTGAAGTCAAGCATAGTCGTGTCATAGGATTACATGATGTCTTTTGCCTTTGTGGAAACTTAATACATTCATTTTTTTTTTTGTAACTAGTACTTACTTATCATGTATTGTGGGTTGATACACTTTAGTACTTATGTTGTAGATTTAAACTTATACTTTTGAAAAACGTTAAATGAATGTGTCTTTCGAAAACGTTGAACCTTAGAGGTCAATCATTTTTTGGGACATATAAAGTCATGCCTTGTCTCGATGGGGGCACGACAGATTCTTTCCTCTTTGTCTTCGATTTTATGATCTTTACAAAAATAAGTCAATAAAAGTAATGATTGGAGTACCTATTCGATAAAGTATTTAAAATGGGAAATATAACGCAATGAAAAACTTGACTTTTAGCGCATTATCAGTGTTCATCGTTGGATGAGTAGTCTTGGAACTTTAAGTAAATGTTGTACACCTAGTATATTATGAACATTGGAAAAAGTTTGCCGCACGAGTGACTATTTTGGTCGTGCGAATGACACTGCTATTCGTACGGATGATTGTCACTCGTACGAAAGAGATACCATGGAGACTATATAAGTAAGTTTTGTGGTTCATTTGTGTTAGATGCATTCCACATTCTTCACTTCATGGTGGAGAGACTTCAAGGTGATTTCATGCTCAATTCACCTTGGAAAATCCATGTTTCTCTATTTAAATTCGATGTAATTGATCTTTTAACATTTATCAATAAATAAAACATTATAATTTTACTTAGATTCATACGTAATGCTCTCGACTTGCTTACTTTGTTTTTTCTTATTCATATGATGCTCGATTTATGATCAAAAGATCTGTGCAAGTGAAATGAGGGATCTACAAGCAATAAGAATGATGAAATGCAAGTCTCATTTTGTGTGTTAAAAACATAGTTTGGTGGTGTTTGGTATTGTAGAATCAAAGACATTCTGCTAAATTTTTTTAATTAAAAAGAAGGATGTGAGTAGGGACGGAAACGGATGTCTAATTCGTCGGATACTCATCTGATCCGATCGATTAAAATGAATATGGATGATCTTAATGGATTATAAGCAGATATATATATGGATTATGTAAAAAATTAGTGGATCGAATATGGATGACAAATTATCAGCCACATATATATCCATTTATCACCCGAAATACATATAAATATAAATATATACATATTTACGTAAATATATGTGTATCTAATGTTATTTGAGTTGTTGTTTCTTTTTACTATCCACATCTAACAGATCAAAATGATACGTCAATCTTAGTCAGCTATAATTACAATCAAAACTAGCTCAAAATCACTGAGGCATTGCCTGAGTAATATTCAGGGGGCGGCCTGTTTCTCCTCAAATTAATAGCAGGTTCGATTCCAAAGACCGGGGTCTAATCTAAAAGTAGCTCAAAACATGTGCGATTTAATAATCTTAAAGATCACACTAACATTAGTTAACATTAATAAACTTAAAAACTTAACATTCAACGGATATCCATTAACTCGCTTAATCCAACGGATATGAATATAATTATTAATGGATGGATTGTTTTTAGATAGATATGAATATGAATACAAAAAAGTTAAATGGATATGCATATAAGATCACCCTTTTCATATTCGATCCATTGTCATCCTTAAATGTGAGCTTTTATTCGAAATGTATGGATCACTTGAGTATTACTTTTTTTTTTTTATCTTTTAACGTCAATTTTTGTAAGTTATTTTGAGAATTTGTTTATTTTTTTAGAATTTTAAAAGGCTCTTAAACATTTTATTTAATTTGTACCTTTAATTTTTATACGTTTTACATGAATATTTTTTTGAAGTTTTGTATCGATAACCCTTTTAGATGTTATTATTCTAGTTTTTAAGCATTTTAAACAACTAAATTTACGTGTGTTTGATAGGTTAAATTATAAAAAATTAAATTATGCGGATTTGAAAGTACGGGTAAAATATTTTAACGAAAAATATATAGTTCCGCAGATAAAGCCGAAATGCAAACATAGGTGAGACGGTTCCCCTGTGATATGTGTTTAGCATTGCCTGGATTTGACACATGATTTCTTCATTTTTTTATATTTTTCTTGGGGCTAGTGAAGTAGATCCGGCCCATTTACTAGTTGTAACTTATAAGAAATAAAAATGGAGGGGAGTTAGTTTTTGTTAGTGACCGTTGGCGGTCGCCGGCGGGAGCTGGTTTTTGGGGTCCACTGATTTGTAAATCCTTCGAAAAGTCTGTGATGATGGCTTGGCTTCTATTGGTTTGATTTCACGATTTGTACTATGTGACAAATATATCTATATCTATCTAAATCTAAAAAACGCTCCTCATTCTCTCTACTTTATCTCTCCAAAAAACAAAACCCTAACCGTACGATTTCATCTCCTTCGTTCCCTTTTCACTCTCAATCAGATCTCCAATCAATTCATCCTCTGCTGGTTTGTAGTCTCCAGGTTCTCTGCCCATCTTCGGCCACCGGCATCTCGCCGGTGGTTCGATTTTAACGCTTTTTGTGTAATAAGGTCGTTTCGTCGCCAATCTTTGCTTCTCCGGCGATGGGCTTCTCAGCTTCGCTTCTTCGTTCGTCATCGGTCTCCAGGCGACGACTTTGTGATGTTTTTTTTCGGGATCTGGATTTCGTTGAAGTTTGGAGTTGCAGGTTTTAGGGTTCCGTTCGTCAGGGTTTTGGGGTCGGTTTGCTTCCTTCTCTCGCCTTTTCCTCTTGTCGAATCCGGTTGCTCTCTGATGGTGTTGGTAGGCGATGAATTCTGGTGGAATTCTACCTTCACTTTTGGTAAGTTTTCATTCTATATTTGGGGTTTTGGTCGATTGCGGTTGTATAGGCGTTGATTGGTGTGTTATTTGTTGAAATCCGGTGGACTCCGGTGGATTCCGGTGGTTTCCGGTGGAATCTAGTGTTTTCCGGCGACTGAATTGCTGCCTTCTGCTGCTAGCAGCGACTAAAGAGGTGGTTGTGGTTGCCGGCGGCCTTGGTGTCACTAACAACCACAACCGGTCCTCGACGGCTGTCATTGGCGACGTATAGTGGTGGGTTGGTGTTTTTTGGCTTCCTGACGGCTTCTTGAGGTTGCCGACGGCTGAAGGTAATTCAAGTTACTTTCTGGCTGTTGGCGGCCTTAGGAGGCTATCAATGCCCTACGAGTGCCGGAAACCGCGAATTAATTTTTGTTGGTGACCCTTGGCGATCGGTGGCGGGAGCTGGTTTCTGGGGTCCACTGATTTGTAAATCCTTCGAAAAGTCGGTGATGATGTCTGGGCTTCTATTGGTTTGATTTTTCGATTTGTACTGTTTGGTTGCTGCTATACTGGTGTGTTCATACTTTTCCCGTATTCGAGTCCGTTCGGGTGGAATCAATGTCGTTGCCGACGTTTGTTGATTTAGTTGACCTCGGAAAATTGATGTTTATTGGAGTGTTTCTCTCGGGGTCCTTTTCTCCGCTCGAACGAGGATTTGATCTTATTCGACGGGCCTGTGGTTCTCTGGTTTCGGAGTTTCTTAGAGGTTTTTCGGGTACGAGAGGTTACTTTGATTTGCAGGCCTCGGTTAGGTGCTGCTGGAGTGTCCGGCGTTCATTTTTGTCAGCGGGTTTTGAGTAGTGGTGATTGTGGCGTTAGATACGAGCCTGGTTTTATATAGTGTTTAGATTTAGGTTTGGTGGTTATACGAATGTATTGTATCTTTCAATTTCATTTTTAATGTGCTCGCTCTCTTTCAATGTTACCGTCTAATGTGTAGGACGATTAGGGCGGGACCTTTAAATATCGTTTGTGTACTCTACCGGATCTTTATATATATATATATATATATATATATATATATATATATATATATATATATATATATATATATATATATATATATATATATATATATATATAGGGGCAGGATCAATGGGGAAGTAACCAATCGGGGGGAAGCGGGGGGAAGCAAATTTTTTTTTTTTCGTTTTTTTTTTGAAATTTTTTTTCCGGCATCAAGATCAAACGAAAATATGAACATTTAGAAGAGACACTTCGTGATGAATGTTATTATTAAACGGGAAAACGATCGACAAAAATAACATTCAAGATATTATTGTTCGTGAAGAATATGAACGTTTTTTTTTCTCCATGTTTTGTGAAGTAAAATTTAGCCCGATTTAGAGTTTAGGGTTTAGGGTTTAGGGTTTGGTGTTTTGGGTTTATTCCATAAACCCAAAACACCAAACCCTAAACCCTAAACCCTAAACCCTAAACTCTAAACCGTTCGTGTTAAAAACTCAATCTAAATCCTAAATCTAAACCCTAAATCTAAACCCTAAACCCTAAATTTCTAAACCCTAATATCTAAACCCTATAAACCCTAATATCTAAACCCTAATATCTAAACCCTAATAGCTAAAACCTCAAAATACGCTCGAAAAACACGATAATTGTTATATATTACTTCTTCGAGCGTTTTCCCGCCAAAATAAAAACATTTATCACAAAGTGTCTCTACTAAATGTTCATATTTTCATCTCATCTATAATGTTCGTGAACAAAGTTTTTTCAAAAAACGAAAAAAAAAAGTTTTTGCTTTCCCCCGCTTCCCCCCGAATGATTACTTCCCTCTTGATCCTACCACTATATATATATATATATATATATATATATATATATATATATATATATATATATATATATATATATTCATCGAAAAAAATTGGAGGGGTAGAAAGCATGGGTTTGAATCTTGAAAGAGATATATTTGTATTTTTGTAATAATTTGGTTTGATTTTTGTAATAATTTGGGTTGGTCTATGGTCTATTTATGTTTGGTTTGACTCGTTGACTTCTGTGTTTTCTGATTTTGCCATATTACGCTGCTTTGTGATGTACCTTGTTTCCCCGCACATACGTACTGCCGTACAAGAGATTGCATTCGTTATTTTCTTTTTGTGTGGATTTTTAAATTATTGAATTATTTATTTAATTTATTCATCATACACAGAGCCACCGAATTATTTCAACCTTAAATGGCCGTCAAATCAATAATGGAAAAATATTTAAGTGGGATCTAAGATGGAAAACTACGTAGTATGAAATCGGGTTTTTATAGTATATGATGCACCATGTTTTGGGCTATTTTAGTATGGCTTAACCTAAGATAGTGAGTAGGATGACAATGTGGATTTCCCGACTCGCTTTTGATGGAATATATGAAATTAATAGATATGTATATAGATATCAATGAATCTAAATTGATATGGATGAAAAGTTTCATCCATAGATATATCCACTACCACTCGAAATACATAAAATATATAAATATAGATATATACGTACACATTTACTAAATGTATGTATCTTTACAAATACATTTTGCTTACAACCATATAATGAATTCACTATGATATATTATAATAAAACATGTAAATCTAACAAAATAAACATAATAATTACACATTTAGATTGTCATAATATATGTTTAATAGTGAATTCAACAAAAATTGTTCTATTTTCGACAAACATATTTAAAAATATTATAACATTTCTTATATATCTAATGGAGAGCCATTAACCCGCTTAATTCATTGAATATGGATATGAATGGATGAACTGTAATTAAATGGATATGGATGAACAAAAATTAGATAGATATGAATATAGTAACGGATACGGTATCATCCGATTCATATCCGATCCATGTCCGATCTATTACCATCCCTAGTGAACCACACTCTTGAGAAATGGGCTATAGCTAGAACTAAGACCATGTTAACATTGTTTGGTTCTTATATTTATATTTATTTATTATTTATTTACTTATTTTTATTTTTATTTTTTTTATACTAACAGAAACGAAAATTTTAGTCGTTTCGGGTTAAATAGCATCTCGTCTCATACCGAATTAATATTTGTTACATAATAGACTATACAATAATAATTACTAACCTACTTAATAGCCTAGATGGAAATTGTAAACATATATTAATTGAACGAGCTAGAGGTCGAGTCCATCTTGATGTTCATTTTGTTTAATTGCTTGACGATTTTACCCTTTAGTTTTGCAATATATGCATATACTTTAGTTTTGTTTTAGTTTAAATTTATTAGTTGTAGTTTTGCTTTTTTATAGCGGCGGAAGTTTTATTGACAAACCCCTATCAAGATATTAGGGTGCGAAAAGTACAATAATTAAAATGACTTCCGAAGTCACAATTTCCAACTAATACATTTGCGACCTCTATTACAATACTAATAAAAAGATGTTTTACATATAAAATTATAAATCCCACTTTTCCAAAGAGGAGATGGCTCAAAAATTGTACTATTTCGAAGCTTCCATAACGTCCAAAGAGTAGTCGCAAAAATTATCAAAATTTTCTTCTCCAGCTAAGAACTTTGTTCCTACCAAGAAATAAAATGAGGAATAGACTGCTCCATGTCGAGCCAATTTACGATCCGTCTCAAGATATCCCTAGCCACCGGGCATTGAAAGAAAACGTGTGATACACTTTCAATACCATAATTGCAAAAAACACAACTAAATTGCTGAATATCCAATCCTTTTTGTGAAAGTTTAAGTCTCGTAGGTGACCCGTCTAAAGCGATACACCATAAGAAGATGTTAACCTGACGAGGGATAAAAGTATACCACTTTTTCGCGTTAGCAGGGTAAAAGGGAATCGTCGATAACTTTCCTTGTACTCCCAACTGAGAATGAATCAGACCTGTCCAACTTCCACGACCATGAATCGTCCTGTGATGTGTTATTGATAGAGCCGATTTCGCTAGTTAGTTCATCCACACTATGAGAGTTACGGCTTCCAATCTCTACTCGGTTCCAACACCAACACCAAGAACCATTGACCCATCTATCAGAAACTTTGCACTGCGCGTTAGTCTCAAGATGATATAAACGAGGGTATATGTTAGCCAATGGTTCGTTATCGCACCAAGAGTCAAGCCAAAATCTAACTGAAGATCCATTACCGGTTTTCCTAAATAAAAAATTAAGAGGAATAAGACTTTTCGTCTGAGCATTAGTGTAAAATCTAAGAATGTTTTCCTATATTTCTTTTTTGCTTCGATTGAAAAACAATTGTACCCGTATCTACACCGTAAATCGACCTAACAATAGTAGCCCATTCAGATTTGGGCGAGTGTCGATCCTCCAAATCCATTTGAATATGAGAGCCATATTAAAAGCATGTAAACTACCTATTCCCATACCTTCCTTTTTCATGTGAAGCTAAGGTAGAGTTCCAAGCCACCCAATGCATTTTCTTTATATCCCCTGATGAACCCCAAAAGAAGCTAGCTCGAATAGATTCGAGTTCGTTGATAAAGGTTAGTCGACCCCCTATGGAGATCATTATCTTTCCATCCTGGTAGTTTTTCTTAAATTTATTGATAATCGGTTCCATCTCCCGATTAAGTTCATGTTCGAGCCTAATGGGATTCCAAGGTATTGAAATGGAGAAACTCCTTTAGCACATCCTGCTTCAGTAACATGATTATCAATCTCCAAGTTCGAGACTCTGAAATCAATATTTGCGATTTGACCACATTGATGTTTAAACTAGATTGAGTATGAAACTCGTTTAAGATTTGTAACACGTTGTCGAAGCTTTGTTTGTGCCATTCGAACACTACAATGGCATCATCAGCATATAACAAATACGACACCAAAGAACGATCAATACCTACACGAGAACCTTTAATAAGACCTGCATCAACTCTCTCTTTTATTTTATAGTGCAATCCTTTCATTATGATTATAAATAAAGAAGGGCTCAACGGATCACCCTGACGCAAACCTCTTCTCAGAGTGAATTCATTAGTCGGGATCACATTGATAATCACTGAAGTTTTTACGGCTTAGAGGCACATAGAGATCCAATCTCTCCAAGTTTGACTAAAACCAATCTTTGACATCATAACATCCAAATAAATCAGAGTCATAGGCTTTTTAGAAGTAAATTTTAAAAATCATCAATTTTTGATGCTTCTTTCTAAACCACTCCAACGTTTATACTAAAATAAACGGACCATCCATAATTTAATGGCCCGAAATAAAAGCAGATTGTTCCTCGCTAATATTTTTACCTATCACTTTTGCTAACCGGTTAGTCAAAATCTTGGTGATAATCTTGTATTGAACCCTAATGAGAGAGATGGGTCAAAAATCTTTTATAACTATTGGATTTGCCACTTTCGGGATCAGCGAAATAAAGGTACAAGAGGCGCCTTTCAGTAAATTTTGTGAGCTGAATGCAGTAGTGACAGAATTACACACATCTATCTTGATGTAATCCCAATACTTTTTTATGAAACCGAAAGTAAAACCATCGGGACCGCGTGCTTTAGAGCTCCCACAGTTTCACACTGCTTCTCTGATTTCATCTAATGATAACTTGCCATCTAGAATCCTTCGATCAACATCATCGAGAGTAAAGATTGAATCCAGGACTATAGAGGTTGTATACTTGAAATCGCATCAAATTTGGACCTGTAAAAATCAAAAAAGCTTGTTTAATGATAGATAGGTCATCAACCCATTGTCCATTAACTAACACTCCTTTTATAGTATGAATTTTTCGATGTTGTTTCAACAAGCCATGAAAATATTTGGTGTTAGTGTCCCCCTCCACGCACCACTTGACAAGAGCTTTTTGGATAATATCTATATCCTCTATTTTAGACATAGATTCGAGCTCATGAAATAAGTTGCATCTCTCTTTAATTTGAACATCAGAAGCAACCCGTTGATCTATCAAAGCATCGATGTTAGATAACTTTTCCAAATTATCACGCTTCCTGATGCCATCATTGGATTTCCTTTCAGAATTCCATTCTTTAATTCTCGATTTAAGACACTTAAACTTGTCATGTAACGAATACAAGGAGTCACATGAGTCGATTGCCTCCTTAACCACATTATCAAACCCATCTATCGACATCCAAGAATGAAAGAACTTGAATGGAAGAGTTCCGAAATCTAACTTTGAGCTCTAAAAAATAATAGGAACGTGATCCGACCATCCCCTATCTAAAGCAACCAACTTTAAATCGGGTAACGAGTCAACCAGTTGGAAACCAAAACTCTATCTACGTGGCTCATTTTAGTAGCCTTTTTGTTGATCCTCGTGAATTTTCGATTGCATAAATGGATGTCAATAAGACCATATCACCAATAAAACCGTTAAAAACCGCGGCATCATTTGGATGAAAGACGGCGTTCACTTTCTTCACAAACCTCGTTCACTATCGAAAACTGTTCGATACGAATCTAGTATCTCTGTCGAAAACTATAGATAACGGCACACCATGTGTACTGACTATTTCTTTCAAGTACAAATCTGCTAAATCACTTAAAGAAGCGGTTTCACGAGTAGCTAAAACGTTAGCACTCTTTGTCAGATGTGACGTGACCCGTCCTAATCCATCCGAACGAAGTCCATATCGATTATAAACGATTCACAATAGTTGGTTACATAGCGAGGTACTTGACCTCTATATGATACATTTTACAAACATTGCATTCGTTTTTAAAAGACAAACTTTCTTCACATCGAAAGTTGACAGCATGCATACCACTTCTTATTGTATCCAACTATAAATGACTTGATAATAATCTTGATGAACTCAATGACTCGAATGCAACGTCTTTTGAAATATGTCATGAATGACTCCAAGTAATATCTCTAAAATGAGCAAATGCACATCGGAAGATTTCTTTCGTACCTGAGAATAAACATGCTTTAAAGTGTCAACCAAAAGGTTGGTGAGTTCACTAGTTTAACATAAATAATCATTTCCATCATAGAGACAAAAATAATCATTCATATGGATTGAACACCTGGTAACCGACGTTAACAAGATGCATATAAGAATATCCCCTATCATTCCGGGAAATCCTTCGGACATGATAAAAACAACATCGAAGTACTAAAGCATCCGGTACTTTGGATGGGGTTCGTTAGGCCCAATAGATCTATCTTTAGGATTCGAGTCAATTAGTAGATCGGTTTACTAATTCTTAGGCTACCAAGCAAAAGGGGCATATTCGGCTTCGATCATTCAACCATATAATGTAGTTTCGATTACTTGTGTCTATTTCGTAAAACAGTTATAAAAATTGCGCATGTATTCTCAGCCCAAAAATATAAAGGGTAAAAAGGCAAATGAAACTCACCTAATGTATTTTGTAGTAAAAATACATATGACGATATTTCACAACTGAACAATGCAGGGTTGGCCTCGGATTCACGAACCTAGTAAAATACATTTTTACGTGAATTCAACCATAGAATTAGTTTCACTATAGTTTCACTATATATATATTTTTACGTGATATAACTTAATAAAAAGGGGCATATTCGATTTCGATAATTCAACCATAGAATGTAGTTTCACGTACTTGTGTCTATTTTGTAAATCATTTATAAAACTGCATGTATTCTCATCCCAAAAATATTAGATTTTAAAAGTGGGACTATAACTCACTTTCACAGATTTTTACTTCGTCGGGAAGTAAGACTTGGCCATTGGTCGATTCACGAACCTATACAAATATGTACATATATATCAAAGTATGATCAAAATATAATTACAACCATTTTTATTATGTTTTAAAGATTTGAGTGTATTAAGTCAGCTGTCCTCGTTAGTAACCTACAACTAGTTGTCCATAATTAGATCTACAGAAATAAATCGATATATATTATCTTGAATCAATCCACGACCCAGTGTATACACGTCTCAGGCTAGATCACAACTCAAACTATATATATTTTTGGAATCAACCTCAACCCTGTATAGCTAACTTCAACATTACTGCATATAGAGTGTCTATGGTTGTTCCAAATAATATATATAGATGGGTCGATATGATATGTCAAAACATTTGTATACGTGTCTATGGTATCCCAAGATTACATAATATATTAGAATACATGTATAATACAATATAAGTTAGCTAGGATATGATTAATATAGATTTGTTACCAATTTTCACATAGCTACAATAAGCAAAAATAACCAATCTTGTTTTACCCATAACTTCTTCGTTTTAAATCCGTTTTGAGTGAATCTAATTGCTATGGTTTCATATTGAACTTAAGTTTATGAATCTATACAGAAAAAGTATAAGTTTATAGTCTGAATTACAGGTTAAAAGTCATTTTTGTAAAGGTAGTCATTTCAGTCGAAAGAACGACATCTAGATGACCATTTTGGAAAACATACTTCCACTTTGAGTTTAACCATGATTTTTGGATATAGTTTCATGTTCATAAGAAAAATCATTTTCCCAGAAGAACAAATTTTAAATCAAAATTTATCATATTTTTTTATTAACTAACCCAAAACAGCCCGCGGTGTTACTACAACGGCGTATATCCGGTTTTACGGTGTTTTTCGTGTTTTTCGGTTTTAAATCATTAAGTTAGCATATCATATAGATATAGAACATGTGTTTAGTTGATTTTAAAACTCAAGTTAGAAGGATTAACTTTTGTTTGCGAACAAGTTTAGAATTAACTAAACTATGTTCTAGTGATTTCAAGTTTAAACCTTCGAATAAGATAGCTTTATATGAATGAATCGAATGATGTTAAGAACATCATTACTACCTCAAGTTTTGTGGATAAACCTACTGAAAAAGAGACAAATGGATCTAGCTTCAAAGTATCCTTGGATGGCTTGAAAGTTCTTGAAGCAGAATCATGACACGAAAACAAATTCAAGTAAGATCATCACTCGAAATAAGATTGTTATAGTTATAGAAATTGAACCAAAGTTTGAATATGAGTATTACCTTGTATTATAAAGATATCTTACTATAAATAATAAATATTTCTTGAGGTTGGATGATCACTTTACAAGATTGGAAGTAAGCTAGCAAACTTGGAAGTATTCTTGATTTTATGAAACTAGAACTTATAGAATTTATGAAGAACACTTAGAACTTGAAGATAGAACTTGAGAGAGATCACTTAGATGAAGAAAATTGAAGAATGAAAGTTTTTGTAGATGTTTTTGGTCGTTGTTATATGGATTAGATATAAAGGATGTGTAATTTTGTTTTCATGTAAATAAGTCATGAATGATTACTCATATTTTTGTAATTTTATGAGATATTTCATGCTAGTTACCAAATGATGGTTCTCACATGTGTTAGGTGACTCACATGGGCTGATAAAATCTGATCATTAGAGTGTATATGCTAATAGTACATACGTCTAAAAGCTATGTATTGTACGAGTACGAATACAGGTGCATACGAGTAGAATTGTTGATGAAACTGAACGAGGATGTAATTGTAAGCATTTTTGTTAAGTAGAAGTATTTTGATAAGTGTCTTGAAGTCTTTCAAAAGTGTATGAATACATATTAAAACACTACATGTATATACATTTTAACTGAGTCGTTAAGTCATCGTTAGTCGTTACATGTAAATGTTGATTTGAAACCTTTAAGTTAACGATCATGTTAAATGTTGTTAACCCAATGTTTATTATATCTAAAGAGATGTTAAATTATTACATTATAATGATATTATGATATATAATAAAAATTAGTATGATATATATATATACAGTTAAATGTCGTTACAACGATAATCGTTACATATATGTCTCGTTTCAAAATCATTAAGTTAGTAGTCTTATTTTTACATATGTAGTTCATTATTAATACACTTAATGATATATTTACTTATCATTTAACATAATTAACCAAGTGTATCAATATCTTAATATGATTCATATGTACTTAGTAAGACGTTGATATAACGATAATCGTTATATATAACGTTTTCGAGTTTCTTAAATTCAATAGTCTCATTTTTATGTATATAACTCATTGTTAAAATACCTAATGAGATACTTACTTATCATAATATCATGTTAACTATATATATAATCATATATATGTCATCATATAGTTTTTACAAGTTTTAACGTTCGTGAATCACCGGTCAACTTGGGTGGTCAATTGTCTATATAAAACCTATTTCAATTAATCAAGTCTTAACAAGTTTAATTGCTTAACATGTTGGAAAAACTTAATCATGTAAATATCAATTTCATTTAATATATATAAACATGGAAAAGTTCGGGTCACTACAGTACCTACCCGTTAAATAAATTTTGTCCCGAAATTTTTAAGCAGTTGGAGGTGTTGACGAATCTTCCAGAAATAGGTGCGGGTATTTCTTCTTCATCTGATCTTCATGCTCCCAGGTGAACTCGGGTCCTCTACAAGCATTCCATCGAACCTTAACAATTGGTATTTTGTTTTGCTTAAGTCTTTTAACCTCATGATCCATTATTTCGACGGGTTCTTCAATGAATTGAAGTTTTTCGTTGATTTGAATTTCATCTAATGGAATAGTGAGATCTTCTTTAGCAAAACATTTCTTCAAATTCGAGATGTGAAAAGTGTTATGTACAGCTGGGAGTTGTTGGGGTAACTCAAGTCGGTAAGCTATTGGTCCGACGCGTTCAATAATCTTGAATGGTCCAATATACCTTGGATTTAGTTTCCCTCGTTTACCAAATCGAACAACGCCTTTCCAAGGTGAAACTTTAAGCATGACCATCTCGCCAATTTCAAATTCTATATCTTTTCTTTTAATGTCAGCGTAGCTCTTTTGTCGACTTTGGGCGGTTTTCAATCGTTGTTGAATTTGGATGATCTTCTCGGTAGTTTCTTGTATTATCTCCGGACCCGTAATCTGTCTATCCCCCACTTCACTCCAACAAATTGAAGACCTGCACTTTCTACCATAAAGTGTTTCAAACGGCGTCATCTCAATGCTTGAATGGTAGCTATTGTTGTAGGAAAATTCTGGTAACGGTAGATGTCGATCCCAACTGTTTCCAAAATCAATAACACATGCTCGTAGCATGTCTTCAAGTGTTTGTATCGTCCTTTCGCTCTGCCCATCAGTTTGTGGATGATAGGCAGTACTCATGTCTAGACGAGTTCCTAATGCTTGCTGTAATGTCTGCCAGAATCTTGAAATAAATCTGCCATCCCTATCAGAGATAATAGAGATTGGTATTCCATGTCTGGAGACGACTTCCTTCAAATACAGTCGTGCTAACTTCTCCATCTTGTCATCTTCTCTTATTGGCAGGAAGTGTGCTGATTTGGTGAGACGATCAACTATTACCCAAATAGTATCAAAACCACTTGAAGTCCTTGGCAATTTAGTGATGAAATCCATGGTAATGTTTTCCCATTTCCATTCCGGGATTTCAGGTTGTTGTAGTAGACCTGATGGTTTCTGATGTTCAGCTTTGACCTTAGAACACGTCAAACATTCTCCTACATATTTAGCAATATCGGCTTTCATACCTGGCCACCAAAAATGTTTCTTAAGATCCTTGTACATCTTCCCCGTTCCAGGATGTATTGAGTATCTGGTTTTATGAGCTTCTCTAAGTACCATTTCTCTCATATCTCCAAATTTTGGTACCCAAATTCTTTCAGCCCTATACCGGGTTCCGTCTTCCCGAATATTAAGATGCTTCTCCAATCCTTTGGGTATTTCATCCTTTAAGTTTCACTCTTTTAAAACTCCTTGTTGCGCTTCCTTTATTTGAGTAGTAAGGTTAGTGTGAATCATTATATTCATAGATTTTACTCGAATGGATTCTCTGTCCTTTCTACTCAAAGCGTCCGCTACTACATTCGCCTTCTCCGGGTGGTAACGAATCTCAAAGTCGTAATCATTCAACAAATCAATCCACCTGCGCTGTCTCATATTCAGTTGCTTCTGATTAAATATATGTTGGAGACTTTTGTGGTCGGTATATATAATACTTTTGACCCCATATAAATAATGCCTCAAAGTCTTTAATGCAAAAACAACAGCACCCAATTCCAAATCGTGAGTTGTATAATTTTGCTCGTGAATCTTCAATTGTCTAGATGCATAAGCAATCACCTTCGTTCGTTGCATTAATACACAATCGAGACCTTGCTTTGATGCGTCATAATAAATCACAAAATCATCATTCCCTTCAGGCAATGACAATATAGGTGCCGTAGTTAGCTTTTTCTTCAATAACTGAAACGCCTTCTCTTGTTCATCCTTCCATTCAAATTTCTTCCCTTTATGCGTTAATGCAGTCAAGGGTTTTGCTATTTTGGAGAAATCTTGGATGAATCTTCTGTAGTAACCAGCCAATCCTAAAAATTGACGTATATGCTTCGGTGTTTTTGGGGTTTTCCACTTTTCAACGGTTTCGATCTTTGCCGTGTCCACCTGGATACCTTCTTTGTTCACTATGTGACCGATGAATTGAACTTCTTCCAACCAAAATGCACACTTTGAAAATTTAGCGTACAGTTTTTCTTTCCTCAATACTTCTAGCACTTTTCTCAAATGTTCTTCGTGCTCTTGATCATTCTTTGAGTAAATAAGTATGTCATCGATGAAAACAATGACAAACTTGTCAAGATATGGCCCACACACTCTGTTCATAAGGTCCATGAACACAGCTGGTGCGTTAGTCAATCCAAACGGCATAACCATAAACTCGTAATGACCATAACGCGTCCTAAAAGCAGTTTTTAGAATATCATCCTCCTTTACTCGCATTTGATGATATCCAGAACGTAAATCGATCTTCGAATAAACCGACGAGCCTTGTAGTTGATCAACTAAGTCGTCAATTCTCGGCAGTGGATAACGGTTTTTGATGGTTAGTTTGTTCAACTCTCTGTAGTCAATACACAACCTAAATGTACCATCCTTCTTCTTGACAAACAAACAGGAGCTCCCCATGGTGATGTGCTTGGTCGAATGAAACCACGTTCTAATAGTTCTTGCAGTTGGCTTTGCAATTCTTTCATTTCGCTGGGTGCGAGTCTATAAGGAGCACGAGCTATTGGTGCAGCTCCTGGTACAAGATCTATTTGAAATTCAACAGATCGATGTGGAGGTAGTCCCGGTAATTCTTTCAGAAATACATCGGGAAATTCTTTTGCGACGGGAACATCATTGATGCTCTTTTCTTCAGTTTGTACTTTCTCGACGTGTGCTAGAACAGCATAGCAACCTTTTCTTGTTAGTTTTTGTGCCTTCAAATTACTAATAAGATGTAGCTTCGTGTTGCCCTTTTCTCCATACACCATTAAGGGTTCTCCTTCTTCTCGTACAATGCGAATTGTATTTTTATAACATACGATCTCTGCTTTCACCTTCTTCAGCCAGTCAATGCCAACTATTACATCAAAACTCTCTAACTCTACTGGTATCAAATCAATCTTAAATATTTCACTACCCAGTTTAATTTCTCGATTCTGGCATATATAATCTGCTGATATTAATTTACCGTTTGCTAATTCGAGTAAAAATTTACTATCCAACGGCGTCAATGGACAACTTAATTTAGCACAAAAATCTCTACTCATATAGCTTCTATCCGCACCCGAATCAAATAAAACGTAAGCAGATTTATTGTCAATAAGAAACGTACCCGTAACAAGCTCTGGGTCTTCCTGTGCCTCTGCCGCATTAATATTGAAAACTCTTCCGCAGCCTTGTCCATTCGTGTTCTCCTGGTTCGGGAAATTTCTAATAATGTGGCCCGGTTTTCCACATTTATAACAAACTACATTGGCATAACTTGCTCCGACACTACTTGCTCTGCCATTACTCGTTCCGACACCATTTGTTCCTTTCGTTCTGTTAACCCCTGGTCTGTAGACCTCACACTTTGCCGCGCTATGACCATTTCTTTTACGCTTGTTGCAAAATTTGGTGCAGAACCCCGAGTGATACTTTTCACACCTTTGGCATAGCTGCTTTTGATTGTTGTTGTTGTTGTTGTTGTTGTTGTTGTTGGGCCATTTGTTGTAGTTGCGATTGATGTTGCGATTGTTGGGATAGTTGTTGCGATTATTGTTGTAATTGCTGCTGTTGTTGTATTTGGTGATTCTTATCACCGTTTTCCTCCCACTTTCTTTTGACTTGCTTCACATTGGCCTCTTCAGCCGCATGTACTTTAATTATTTCCTCAATCTGGTTCACTAGTTTGTGAGCCATTCTACATGCTTGTTGTATGGAGGCGGGCTCGTGTGAACTTATATCTTCTTGGATTCTTTCCGGTAATCCTTTCACAAACGCGTCGATCTTCTCTTCCTCATCTTCGAACGCTCCCGGACATAATAGGCACAATTCTGTGAATCGTGTTTCGTACGTGGTAATATCAAATCCTTGGATTCGTAACCCTCTAAGTTCTGTCTTGAGCTTATTGACCTCGGTTCTGGGACGGTACTTCTCGTTCATCAAGTTTTTGAATGCTGACCACGGTAGTGCGTAAGCATCATCTTGTCCCACTTGCTCTAGATAGGTATTCCACCATGTTAACGCAGTACCTGTGAAGGTATGCGTAGCGTACTTCACTTTGTCCTCTTCAGTACACTTACTTATGGCAAACACCGATTCGACCTTCTCGGTCCACCGTTTCAATCCGATCGGTCCTTCAGTTCCATCAAATTCCAAAGGTTTGCAGGCAGTGAATTCTTTGTAGGTGCATCCTACACGATTTCTTGCGCCGTTAACTGCATTGCTAGATTCGGAGTTATTGTTGGTATGTAGCGCAGCCTGTACTGTGGCTATGTTTGCAGCAAGAAAGGTACGAAATTACTCTTCGCTCATATTCATGGTTTGTCGAGTAGTCGGTGTCATTTCCTTCAAATAGTCAAATGATACAAGTTAATCATACAGAATATTAAGAGTAGTCAATAGTATCTCGTAGCATAATATGAACTCATTTATAAAAGCTTTTTCTTCATATTAGCGTTTTATAAGTTTAAATTCGGGTAGTACCGACCTGTTAAGTTCATACTTAGTAGCTAATATACAATTCAACTACTACAATTCTATATAAAAAACTAATTATAATAATATTTCGTGTTCAAACTTTTTCACAATATTTTACAAACTTACAATACCGCTTATTTTACATATAACATGAAATATAGCACACAATAACTTTGATACAAGATAGTTGTGAAGATAATTCTAGCTAGTACACAAGTCGTTCAGCAAAGGCAATAAAGACGCGTAATTCATACGTCCAGAAACAAGTCATGCATTCTGGTTTTACTAGGACTACTTCCCATCCTTGGTCTTGTGAAACATAACCGTTATGGCCGTTGATAAGATAACGTGTTGTAACGTCGTCAATAGGACGAGGGTTACGTAATGTCCAACAGTCCCGTAACAATCTAAAAACCTTGTTTCTCACCCCAACTACTGAGTCCGTCACTTGTGGGAACGTTTTGTTTAATAGTTGTAACCCGATGTTCTTGTTCTCACTTTGGTGAGAAGCGAACATTACTAACCCGTAAGCATAACATGCTTCTTTATGTTGCATGTTAGCCGCTTTTTCTAAATCAAGAAGTCCTATATTCGGATATATTGAGTCAAAATAATTTCTTAACCCGTTGCGTAAAATAGCATTTGGGTTCCCCGCAATATATACTTCAAAGTAAACACATCGTAACTTATGGATTTCCCAATGTGATATCCCCCATCTTTCGAACGAAAGCCTTTTATAAACCAAGACATTCTTGGAACATTCTTCGAATGTCTTACAAACTGATCTCGCCTTAAATAGTTGTGCCGAGGAATTCTGACCGACTCTAGACAAGATTTCATCAATCATGTCTCCGGGTAGGTCTCTTAAAATATTGGGTTGTCTATCCATTTTGTATTTTTATACTGTAAAATAGACAATAGTTAGATTCATAAAAAAATACTTATTAATACAAGCAATTTTTACATATATCATAAAGCATAAGCACACTATATTACATATATTACACCACACGAATACAACTATCTTATTCCGACTCGCTCGTTTCTTCTTCTTCTTCTTCTTCGGTTTTGGTTCGTTTTGCCAAGTTTCTAGGGATATATGATGTTCCCCTAATACGAGCCGTCGTTTTCCACATTGGTTTAGAAAAACCTGGTGGTTTAGAGGTTCCCGGGTTATTGTCACAACTTAAGAAATATGGGTGTTGACGATACATATAAAGTTCATCGGGTTTGGAATCAAATTTCTCTATTTTTATGCCCTTTCCCTTATTGTTCTCTTTTACCTTATTAAATTGTGTTGGGGTAATTTCTATAACATCATCGGAATCCTTGTCGGGATCCGATTCATCGGAGAATTGGTAATCCTCCCAATACTTTGCTTCCTTGGCGGAAACACCATTGACCATAATTAACTTTGGTCGGTTGGTTGAGGATTTTCTTCTACTTAACCGTTTTATTATTTCCCCCACTGGTTCTATTTCTTCTTCCAGTTCCGATTCTTCTTCCGGTTCCGATTCTTCTTCCGGTTCCGACTCTTCTTTCGGTTCCTCTTCGGGAACTTGTGAATCAGTCCACGAATCATTCCAATTTACATTTGACTCTTCATTATTATTAGGTGAGTCAATGGGACTTGTTCTAGAGGTAGACATCTATCACATAATATCAAACAAATTAAGAGATTAATATATCACATAATATTCACATGTTAAAAATATATAGTTTCCAACAAAATTTGTTAAGCAATCATTTTTCAAGTAAACACGGTCGAAGTCCAGACTCACTAATGCATCTTAACAAACTCGATAAGACACACTAATGCAAAATTCTGGTTCTCTAAGACCAACGCTCGGATACCAACTAAAATGTCCCATTCATATTGATTATAAACGTTCCATATTAATTGATTTCGTTGCGAGGTTTTGACCTCTATATGAGACGTTTTTCAAAGACTGCATTCATTTTTAAAACAACCATAACATTTATTTTATCAATAAAGGTTTCAAAAGCATTACGTAGATTATCAAATAATGATAATCTAAAATATACTGTTTACACACGACCATTACATAATGGTTTACAATAGAAATATATTACATCGACATATGTTTCTTAAATGCAGTTTTTACACAATATCATACAAACATGGACTCCAAATCTTGTCCTTATTTTAGTATACAACAGCGGAAGCTCTTAGTATTCATCTGAGAATAAACATGCTTTAAACGTCAACAAAAATGTTGGTGAGTTATAGGTTTAACCTATATATATATATATATATATATATATATATATATATATATATATATATATATATATATATATATCAAATCGTAACAATAGATCACAAGATTTCATATTTCAATACACATCCCATACATAGAGATAAAAATCATTCATATGGTGAACACCTGGTAACCGACATTAACAAGATGCATATATAAGAATATCCCCATCATTCTGGGACACCCTTCGGATATGATATAAATTTCGAAGTACTAAAGCATCCGGTACTTTGGATGGGGTTTGTTAGGCCCAATAGATCTATCTTTAGGATTTGCGTCAATTAGGGTGTCTGTTCCCTAATTCTTAGATTCCAGACTTAATAAAAAGGTGCATATTCGATTTTGATAATTCAACCATAGAATGTAGTTTCACGTACTTGTGTCTATTTTGTAAATCATTTATAAAACCTGCATGTATTCTCATCCCAAAAATATTAGATTTTAAAAGTGGGACTATAACTCACTTTCACAGATTTTTACTTCGTCGGAAAGTAAGACTTGGCCATTGGTCGATTCTCGAACCTATACAAATATGTACATATATATCAAAGTATGATCAAAATATAATTACAACCATTTTTATTATGTTTTAAAGATTTGAGTGTATTAAGTCAGCTGTCCTCGTTAGTAACCTACAACTAGTTGTCCATAATTAGATGTACAGAAATAAATCGATATATATTATCTTGAATCAATCCACGACCCAGTGTCTATGGTTGTTCCAAATAATATATATATAGATGGGTCGATATGACATGTCAAAATATTTGCATACGTGTCTATGGTATCCCAAGATTACATAATATATTAGAATACATGTATAATACAATATAAGTTAGCTAGGATATGATTAATATAGATTTGTTACCAATTTTCACGTAGCTACAGCAAGCAAAAATATCTAATCTTGTTTTACCCATAACTTCTTCGTTTTAAATCCGTTTTGAGTGAATCCAATTGCTATGGTTTCATATTGAACTCAAGTTTATGAATCTATACAGAAAAATTATAAGTTTATAGTCGGAATTACAGGTTACAAGTCATTTTTGTAAAGGTAGTCATTTTAGTCGAAAGAACGACGTCTAGATGACCATTTTGGAAAACATACTTCCACTTTGAGTTTAACCATGATTTTTGGATATAGTTTCATGTTCATAAGAAAAATCATTTTCCCAGAAGAACAAATTTTAAATCAAAATTTATCATAGTTTTTAATTAACTAACCCAAAACAACCCGCGGTGTTACTACATCGGCGTATATCCGGTTTTACGGTGTTTTTCGTGTTTTTCGATTTTAAATCATTAAGTTAGCATATCATATAGATATAGAACATGCGTTTTGTTGATTTTAAAAGTCAAGTTAGAAGGATTAACTTTTGTTTGCGAACAAGTTTAGAATTAACTAAACTATGTTCTAGTGATTTCAAGTTTAAACCTTCGAATAAGATAGCTTTATATGTATGAATCGAATGATGTTAAGAACATCATTACTACCTCAAGTTTTGTGGATAAACCTACTGGAAAAGAGACAAATGGATCTAGCTTCAAAGGATCCTTGGATGGCTTGAAAGTTCTTGAAGCAGAATCATGACACGAAAACAAATTCAAGTAAGATCATCACTCGAAATAAGATTGTTATAGTTATAGAAATTGAACCAAAGTTTGAATATGAGTATTAACTTATATTAGAAAGATATCTTACTGTAAATAAGAAAGATTTCTTGAGGTTGGATGATCACTTTACAAGATTGGAAGTAAGCTAGCAAACTTGGAAGTATTCTTGATTTTATGAAACTAGAACTTATAGAATTTATGAAGAAAACTTAGAACTTGAAGATAGAACTTGAGAGAGATCAGTTAGATGAAAAAAATTGAAGAATGAAAGTGTTTGTAGGTGTTTTTGGTCGTTGGTATATGGATTAGATATAAAGGATGTGTAATTTTGTTTTCATTAAAATAAGTCATGAATGATTACTCATATTTTTGTAATTTTATGAGATATTTCATGCTAGTTACCAAATGATGGTTCCCACATGTGTTAGGTGACTCACATGGGCTACTAAGAGCTGATCATTAGAGTGTATATACCAATAGTACATACGTCTAAAAGCTGTGTATTGTACGAGTACGAATACGGGTGCATACGAGTAGAATTGTTGATGAAACTGAACGAGGATGTAATTGTAAGCATTTTTGTTAAGTAGAAGTATTTTGATAAGTGTTTTGAAGTCTTTCAAAAGTATATGAATACATATTAAAACACTACATGTATATCCATTTTAACTGAGTCGTTAAGTCATTGTTAGTCGTTACATGTAAATGTTGATATGAAACCTTTAAGTTAACGATCATGTTAAATGTTGTTAACCTAATGTTTATTATATCTAAAGAGATGTTAAATTATTACATTATAATGATATTATGATATATAATATATCTTAGTATGATATATATACAGTTAAATGTCGTTACAACGATAATCGTTACATATATGTCTCGTTTCGAAATCATTAAGTTAGTAGTCTTATTTTTACATATGTAGTTCATTATTAATACACTTAATGATATATTTACTTATCATTTAACATAATTAACCAAGTGTATCAATATCTTAATATGATTCATATGTACTTAGTAAGACGTTGATATAACGATAATCGTTATATATAGCGTTTTCGAGTTTCTTAAATTCAATAGTCTCATTTTTATGTATATAACTCATTGTTAAAATACCTAATGAGATACTTACTTATCATAATATCATGTTAACTATATATATAATCATATATATGTCATCATATAGTTTTTACAAGTTTTAACGTTCGTGAATCACCGGTAAACTTGGGTGGTCAATTGTCTATATAAAACCTATTTCAATTAATCAAGTCTTAACAAGTTTGATTGCTTAACATGTTGGAAACACTTAATCATGTAAATATCAATTTCATTTAATATATATAAACATGGAAAAGTTCGGGTCACTACACTAACCATCCGTCTGTTATTTCCTTTTCTCAAATATAATGGGTTTTAATTATACTTAACACTAAACTACTGGTTTCCCTTTCTTCTTCACCTCAATTTCCAATTGACCAGACCAGGGATCGATTCACACTAGTATCACTTTACACGATTAGTTTTAGGACACAGAAACTATTAGTGATTGATTATGTTAATTAAAACAACAGATTAATTTAATTAAAAAGATGCTAACAGGAAGAAATAGACTCGTTTGAACTCAAAATGAAATTCAAGTTTAGAGGTTGTTTTAGGTCACGATCATAAAATGAAAAATGTTTCAAAACCCTCCTGGAAACTATAGGAACTATCAATTTAATCTAAATTTAAACAGAAATCTCGAATTTGGCTGAAGAACAATCGTTGACTTTATGATTTTAAAACTTTGACCCTTAAATTAGAGTTTGATACTAGAAATTGAACGTTGAATCTTTCCAGATAGTTTTAGTGGAAGGTTTCTAACATCTTTACATTTATAGATTTAAAAATGATATTCAAATTCGAGGGTTTTGGAAAAATAAGAAGAAACAGAGGTATCGTGCACAAACAATTGAGATTTTAATTTGATTTCTTTGTTCTGAATGGAATTGCATTTATAGAGTATAATATAGAGGCTAGAAGATAGGATTACAGATAATGTGACTCAATTAACTTTTGTTTTCTATTTTAATTTGGCTCTACCGAAAATATTTGCTCAGAAATATAAAATAAGAAGAATCTGTTAATTCAACTTGACATGTACGATCGATTGGGACTTCAAACAGATTTTGTAACCTTCTGTGACTTAATTACTAATTGTTATGACATCAGAGTACAGAATTCAATCCACTAAAAGTTGGAAAACGATTGGTATTGAATACGTATGCAATTTATGTATATATATATCCGTATATATGCATGTATATTTCTATCTGCATATAAAATTCTATATTTTATATAATTATATGTATTTTTATATATATATATATATATATATGTATTTTATATATATCTATATGTATTTATATAATTTGGTTTATATATTTGATTATATAAAATCTATAAACCTTAATATTTATAATAAAGTACTAATAATAATTTCAATACAATTATTAATAGAAATTTCAAAATACTAATAATAATAATAATAATAATAATAATAATAATAATAATAATAATAATAATAATAATAATAATAATATCAATAATAATAATATTTGTATTAATAATAATTATAAACAGTAGTGATATTAGAAATCATAAAATTTATAATTTTAATAAATTTCCTAATAACAATCATAAAAAGAAAATAATAATAATATGTTTATTAATTCTAATAATAATACTACTCATCATAATATTGTTGATAATAATATTAATAATTTTGATAATATAATAATTTATATCAAATTTCATATTTATCTATATATCAGTAATTTAAATATATGAAGAATCATAATAACATTAATTATACAATTTGATATCTAATATTAATGAAATAAATAGTAATAATAGCAATAGAATTAATAATGTTAATAATATCAATATTATTAATAATAATATTTGTACATATCATATTTCATTTATACTTTGTATAATAATATTAATGATACAAATATTGATAAAATTAGTGAAATTAATGTTAATAGTATTACTATTATTTATATTACTTATTGAATCTTTAATATTATAATTTACAATATATATACTATTACCTATGTATAGAATTTGTTTATATATATATATATTTACGTATTTGTTTACACACAAATGTTCGTGAATCGTCGAGGATGGTCAAAGGTTGAAGGGTAAATAGTTCCAAAATTTTCAAGACTCGACATTATAGACTCTGCTTATTGTGTCGGAATCATATCAGATTAAGTTTAAATTTGGTCGGAAATTTCCGGGTCATCACAAGATGATCCACTAACACCCATACCATGTCATGTCCTTTCTGGGTTCCGGGTAACTTAGTTACGAAATCCATCGTAATATGATCCCATTTTCATTCAGGAATTTCCAATTGTCATAAAGACCCATACAGTTTCTGGTGTTCTGCTTTGACTTGCGCACAAATATGACATTTTTTAACAAAAATAGCAACATCTGTCTTCATTGTTGGCCGCCAATATAAAGTTTTCAAAACTCTATACATCTTTGTACTACCTGGATGTACTGTTAATCTAGATTTATATGCTTATGTAAGGATCAAATCCCTCAAATCACCAATCAAAGGCACCCAAATTCGATCATTATAGGTCTTTAATCCTCTAGCATCATTGCATAGGTCAAATTTTTGTTCATTTGTTCAGTCTAAAAAATTTTCCTCATTTAAAGCTACTAGTTGAATGGTTTTCAATTTTCCTCAAACGATCTCAAATCTCATAAATCGAACATTTTCAACTTTTTTCTTGCAACTCAATGCATCAGAGACCACATTTCCTTTACCTAGATGATATTTGATCTCGCAAGCATAATCTTTAATCAGTTCTTTCCATCGACGTTGGCGCATATTCAATTCTTTCTGTGAAAAGATATACTGAAGACTCTTATGATCTGTATAAATTTCACAATGTGTTCCATATAAATAATTTATCTAAAGTTTTAGGGCGAAAATAACTGCATCTAAATTTAAATCATGAGTAGGGTAATTTTGTTCATGATCTTTTAACAGTCGTGAAGTGTAGCTATAACCTTATTGTTCTGCATCAAAACATATCCCAAACCAGTGTCTGATGCATCACAATATACCACAAAATCTCTGGACCCCTCTAGTAAAGCTAAAACCAACGCTTGACATAACAATTGTTTACGAGTCTGAAAAGCCTTTTCTTGTTCATCAGTCTATCAAAAGGCTACATGTTTTCTGGTCAACTTATTTAACGGACCCGCTATTTTCGAAAAGTCCTTGATAAACCGGCTGTAATAACCTGCAAACCCAGAAAACTTTTGATTTATGTAGGAGTTTTCGGTGAGTTCCAGATCATTATTGCCTCTATCTTAGATTGATCCACTTTAATACCCTTTTCACAAACCACATGACCCAAAAATTGCACTTCCTGCAACCAGAATTCACACTTGAAGAATTTCGCGTACAACTATTCTTGTTTTAGTAGCTCTAACACTAACCTCAAATGCGTAGCAAGATCACTTTATGTTTTCGAATATATCAAAATTTGGTCTATAAAAAAAATCACAAATTTATTGAGGTACTGTGAACACACACTTTTCATTAAATCCATAAACACTGCTGGCGTGTTCGTTAACCCGAATGGCATAACCAGGAATTCATAGTGCCCATATCTTGTTCTAAACGTTGTTTTCGGTATGTCAGTCTCTGAAACTCGTACCTGATGATACCTAGAATGTAAAACAATCTTTAAAAAGTAAGACACACCATGTAACTGATCGAATAAGTCATCGATTCTTGGTAATGGATACTTATCCTTTATCGTTTTCTTGTTTAAATCACGGTAGTCTATACACATTGGAAGAGACCCATCCTTCTTTTTCATAAACAAAACAGGAGTACCCCATGGCGAAGAACTTAGTCTAATAAAGCCCTTATCTAACAGTTCCTGAATCTAAGACACCATTTCTCGAATTTCTGATGGAGCTGATCTGTAAGGATCTTTTGCTACCGGCGTAGCACCTGGTACAAAATCAATTTTATATTTTACTTCAGGCACTAGGGGTAACCCTGGTAATTCATCTGGAAACACTTCTAGAAATTCCGACACAACTGAAATATCGGAAAACTTCTTCTTCTCCTTCTTAAAATCAATCACGTAGGCTAAAAATGAATCACGTCCTTTTAATATTGCCTTCTGGACTTTCATTAGGGAAACCATAGGAAAGTTAAATTCACTGTGCTCCCCTCGAGCTATAACCCGAGACCCATTTGCCAAAGGGAAACAAATAATCTTCTTATGGCACTTGATATTAGCCCTATTCGAACTTAACCAGTTCATACCTACGACTACATCGAAGCTAGGTATGGACATCATCAAACATGTAATATGGAAAGAATGGCCATCAATCTCGATGGTAACTCCAGACATAGATTGTAACAACTCAAACCCAAACCACGAACAACCCGCGATTAAATATAAAAAAAAAATTTTGTTTGTTCAGCAACTGGCGCGGCGCGCCAGAACCCCGCGTGCCGCGCCGATCTGGTCTGTCCAAAAAGTCTTGAAATGCGAAAAAGATTGGCCACTTCCCGACACAATTAGACAAAACGCTTTTCACCACATTTTCAAATATGTAAAACTAACACGTTCCATTAATAAAAAGGGTTTTACAACGCTGTGCCCACCTATGCCCAAATTACCCTTAAAGTACGAATTACAAGTTTTCGACCACAAGAATTTTAATACAAAATAAAGCCGAGCATGGCGATTGGGGATACGCTACCCAATCCTAATCAATACAAAAGCAAGCCTTCTAAAGCAACTACGCAAGTCCACTAGTCCCCGCTTACCCGAGCCATCGCATCCATGCAAATCTATAAAAAAAGTCAACAACGAGAGGGTAAGCTAACGCTTAGTGAGTGATAGCATACTACATACATATATATGTATAAAATGGACACGCCACACACATATCAAATATCGCATACCGAAACATCCAAGCATAAAGGCAAGCTAGTCTAAGCATAACGTAACATCACTAAGCAACAAGCTAACAACAAATTAAGTGAGTTCACCAACGACGACGTGAACAACGCCAATAAGCTACACCCGGAGGGTTAACTACATCACAATAATACATTAATATATAACAATAATAAACGCCCAAGGTTAACCCCTTAACCCAATACCGAAAACCGAATACCACAATGAAGATTGGCCGAACTACACGAGCCTTAGTAATTCGAAACCACACGAGATTACTATCTTCAACAAGACAACATCGAGGTTGGTTGAACTACATGAGCCTTAGTAATCCGAGCTACACGAGATCACTACCTCAATAAGATGACCGAACTACACGCGTCACCGTGAATTCGAACTACACGTGATTCACTTCCGATAAGATGACCGAACTACACGCGTCATCGTGAATCCGAACTACACGAGATCCAATTTCACAATTCAAAACCCTCAGTCACAGGATTATAAAATCTACCACATCAGGGTTATCCACAACACAACAATATTAACCCTTCGCCATTGGGGTTATATTCTCCACATCACAAACACGTGTGATAACGTACACACAAAACATGTATCTTGCCAAAGGTGGTCAACCAAAACGCACAACCGTGCCAATTGGACCTAAATGCAAGTCCATCAAATCCACCTATATGTGAAGTGAGCTCTATAACCGAGAACCACTTCACCTGACCCGCACCCATCCTACACATACACATGTACTAGGATATTAACACTCACCTTGTCGCCTTGATGAACGTTTCCAAATAATCCGCAACTCGTCAATGGAAAGTACCTATTCCATTATCCCAATTACAACAACACACAATTAGGGTTGACTTACAAACCAACCCAATTTGACACTTAATGCCATTTCGACCCAAATGCACTTCCAAGCACAAAACGCATCCAAACTAACCAATAATCACTAACACTAGTGACAATGGTCCTAATATGCCATTTAAACCCGAACACAAGTGTTAAACACTTATCGTTCTCAAAATCGCCCATAAACTCTAATTTTGACCCATAAAGTCAAAATCTCACCAATTACAAGTTTTGACACCAAAACATATTTAACTCGGTTTTATACTTCAACTTAATCCATTTTAAGTTTATAAACCTCATCGAATTAATATTCGGGTCATAATCATCAACAAACCCTAAAGGTCTCCAAAACATCAATAATCACTAATACTAGTGATTATACACCATTCTCAAGCCTTATGGTTAAATCATTAACCAATCCAAAACCCACCTTCATCACTTATAAACCCGAATCTTGGTGTTAATCTTCAATTAACAACTAAATGGGTTCCATCTATGAATCATACAATCAAAAGCCCCAAATTTGAATGATGAACATAAAAACGAAATTCGGAGTTAGAGCTTACCACTAGTATTACCGCGTAGCTAAGAACGAGGGGAACAAACTTGTCTACTACGCCAAAGATCAAAACCCGCTTCTTCCTTTCCAAAAATCCCTTAGAATCAAATGGGGTGTTTGAGTTTTAGAGAGAAAATGAAAAGAAAAGGAAAAAGAAATGAATAAATGAAATGGGAGGATGAGGTTAAGTCCTCAAATCTGGCTCAAACGTGAAAAGACCAAAATGCCCTTTTAAAAACTCTAAAATAACAAAAAGGGGTCTGCCAGCGACATATGGCGCGGTGCGCGACTAGGCAGAATCAGAATCCAGGTCTTACATAGATGCTCTTCATGGAACCGATTTACCATCAGCTACTTCTATTTTTAAAGGCGTATCTAATATCCTAACAGGCAACTTCAACTTATCATAGAAGTCTAAGGACATAAATGAGCGGTTCGCCCCTGTATCAAACAATACACGAGCTACTATCATCTTGAATGCCCTTGCTTCTGCCTTTGGAGGGTTCTTTCTTTTATGCCCGGTAGTAGAAGCAAAAGATACCCCCGTTGATGTTGACCTTGCCCCTGACCCGCCTCGGAGTTGCTTCTAGATGCAGACGGACAATAAGTTGCTCTATAACCCTCTTGGTGACAATTCTAACAAACATTAGCTTTAATAGAACAATCATTCGATTTATGACCCACAACCCTACATCTCAAACACCTCCTTGTCATCAGAGAACACGATCCAGATGGAGTTAATTTACAAGAAAAGCACCAATCTTTCTTATTTGAACTCGACCCACTCATACCAGATTTACTCTTCTGTTTCTGACCACCTAATTTCTTAAAACAATGACCTGACTATCGGCTTGACTTCTGACTAGATTGATAACTTGATTGACTGTCAGATCTTCCCCCAAAAGAACCACTTCCTACCCTTGCACTTCTTGCGACCTTGACATCACCTTCTGTAGCATTCACCATCTAAATAGCTTGAGATAGAGTTGAATCAAACCTTGCTACTGTTCGATATTCTTACTTAATTAACCTCACAAAATGCTGGACTTTGTCTTTCTCATTTAGTACCCACTTCTGAAAAAAATCTTAGCTTAGAGGTGAAATCTCAGAAAACATCATCAATGGTCATATCATCAGTCATCTTCATATTCAGAAATTCTATTTTCAACCTATCAGTCTCGTATTCTGAAAAAGATTGTTCATAAACTTTTGCATGAAATTGCTCCCAGGTTATTTGGTTGAATTGCTCCTTGAGTAGATAAGCTGTGATAGAATCCAACCATTCCATCGCTTGACCTTTCAACATACGATTAGCATACAATAAGCTCAATTTGGGCTCACACTGACAAGCCTCCAAAGCAAGTTCAATTTCTCTAAGCCATTAGTATGTCAATGTAGGATTTGTATGATAACTAAATTCAGGGGTTTACACTCGCAAAACTTCTTGTAAGTACACTTCTTCTTCATTTCAGACATTGAAGGCTGAAACTCGGGCATCTGAAATGGATACATCATTTGGTTTGGGAATGGCTGATTGTACTGAGGTGGTATCTGATTTGGTAGCGTCTATTGATATTGAGTTTGTGGAAACTGTTGTTATGAGGTACTTCTTGTATTTTGGTAAAGAGTTGGAGGAACTACTGGGTTCAATGCTCTAGTATTAGGGTTTGTTTATACTTGTAATTGTTGTTCAGGCTATTTGATTCGATCTCTTGCTTCATGCAACTAACTCTGTAGATCAATAATTTCATGTGGTGTCTCTTCTTCTGAAGACATATGCCCATCTTCATCCGAAACTTTGAAAGTTCCGGGGTTGATGGGGCCAGTAGCATTATTCTCTTTATCTGCCATTTCTGCACTACCACAACATCTCACACTAAATCTTAATATATAATCGGTTAGTACTTACTGACTAACATACGTACTGTCCTATCATTCACTTAGCCCATTGATATGGCTGAAATGAACAGTTTTATCTATGCGGTGTCGTTTAGGCCGCAAAGCGTCAGGATCAGCCGATCGCGAGAGAGAGCGGTAGTGCGGGGCCTAAATTTACTTTTAACTTTCTAAGGTAGAAGGTGTAAGTTTATCTAGGGTCGTACTTTTGAATGGTTTAACGCATTGAAGATCAAGTGGATAACTTTCTTTGGTTAAATTACCTAGATAGAGGATAGTAGTTGGTTTTATGCTGATAGTCATAATTACGAAAAAGTAAAGATGATGGAAGGATATCCGAAGCATGCAGATCAAGGAAATGTTGACCAAGATATCAGTTTGGGCTAGGGAAGGCAATTATGTTTATGTTAAAGCTAAGATTAGAATAGTGTAGATCTGGTTGGATGAGCCAATTACACAGACCTACTTATCTCTAGACTCTCATGAGTTCTCGTTGAGTAGTGAAAAGTATGTCACTTGGTTGTATAATTGAAAGGTAACTATACCTCAGAGGTTATCCTCAGTAAAGCACTAGGTTTATTAGTGAGTTGAATTCTAATCCTAACCCTCGTTATCAGTTTAGTTAACTGAATAACAACGTGCCGTGTTGATTGAACACTGATTACAAACGAAAGGAATTCGTTGGGTTAAGTTGACAAAACCTTATGTAACGACCCGACTTTTTCGACTTGCTTTTGTGCTTTGTGTTTTCACGAAACTGCGTATTTGTGCGTACTATGCTACTTTATACTATGGAATCTTTAAATACATGGTTTACTTTCATTTATATATTAAAACATGCCTTAGAGTACGTAGGATACTTAACTTGATCACCGAAAGCCTTATTGACCGTTAGTGTCACTTGACGGTTACGAATAAACCGCGAACTGCGCACACGTTTAACTTTTGTCGTAATCAGAATATTATGACTACGAAATAATAATTATTATTTTATAATAATAATTACTTGGGTTTTTGGATGCTTAATTATGCGTAGTAATTTAATTATGCTTACTAGTTAGTCTTGTTGGACTTTCTACCTTGTTGGACTTAAGCCCCCCCAACTCTAGCTAGTAGCCCATTTATTTAGCCCACTTATTAATTACTAGTGACCTATTAATATGTAATACAAATGCCCATTTATTAGAGGGAACATACTAGCATTTATGTCAAGTATTATCCTTAATGTTGCATGAGATCCTAACATAAGCACCAACTTTAGACAACATTAACCAAAAAGCAAACTTTTGTCCCCCTTGTCCCCCCTCTAAATTTGGGCCAACTCACCCCACCCTCACCCTCATTTCACTATAAATACAAGCCTTATTCCTCTCATTTTACACTTGCTCTCATTTGTATTTCACACACACACTTACTCTCTTATTTTCTCTCTAGTCTTTCTCACTCTAAAACTTGTAAGTTTTGAATTTCTTCTTCTTCTCCTCTTATTCATTTCATGTTCATCATCATTCTTTGAAGATCAAGCTTTTTAGCTTTGATCTTGATTACATCTTGTAGATTCAAGCATGAATCCTTCAAGAACATGGAAGATTCAAGCTTTCTAGCTTTGAATCTTCACCCACTTTGTAGATCTATATCTTTTAACTTTAAACTTGTTATTTTATTATAAAGATTCAAACTTGTATTTGTAATCTTCATATAACTTAAAGATCCAAGCTTTATGCTTCAAGATCTTCAAGAACAACCAAGTTGCAAGCTTTCTAGCTTGAATCTTTATATCTTTTGTTGGATCTAAGTTTTCTAACTTATGATCTCATTATTTTGATATAAAGATCAAAACTTGTGTTTATGGTCTTCATATAACTTAAAGATCTAAGCTTTATGCTTCAAGTTCTTCAAGAACACTAAAGGTTCAAGCTTTCTACCTTTGTGACCTTATAACTTGTGTGAAAGGGATCCAAACTCTCTAGCTTAGGGTTCCATCACCTCATTTGACTTAGATTATGTTCATACTTGTTTGATTGATGTAAAGTTTGTAGCTTTAGTTGTAAATGTAACTTGTAATTGTGTTAAGACTAAGGATATGATGTAACCTTGGTTCATCATCCATCTAAGACTCTTAAATGAGTTGTGTTATTACTTGGTCTTAACATATTGTGTATTGATGGTAGAATCTTGGTCAAAAGTGATGCTAAACCTGAAATTTCCCATTCATATTGATTATAAACGTTCCATATTAATTGATTTCGTCGCGAGGTTTTGCCCTCTATATGAGACGTTTTTCAAAGACTGCATTCATTTTTAAAACAACCATAGCCTTTATTTTATCGATAAAGGTTTAAAAAGCATTATGTAGATTATCAAATAATGATAATCTAAAATATACCGTTTACACACGACCATTACATAATGGTTTACAATAAGAATATATTACATCAAAAATAAGTTTCTTGAATGCAGTTTTTACATAATATCATACAAGCATGGACTCCAAATCTTGTCCTTATTTTAGTATGCAACAGCGAAAGCTCTTAATAATCACCTGAGAATAAACATGCTTTAAACGTCAACAAAAATGTTGGTGAGTTATAGGTTTAACCTATATATTTATCAATCGAAATAGTAGACCACAAGATTTCATATTTCAATACATCCCATACATAGAGATAAAAATCATTCATATGGTGAACACCTGGTAACCGACATTAACAAGATGCATATAGAATATCCCCATCATTCAGGGACACCCATCGGACATGATAATTTTGAAGTACTAAAGCATTCCAAATTTCAGAATGGGGCTTGTTGGGCCCGATAGATATATCTATAGGATTCGCGTCAATTTGGGGGTCTTTTCCCAAATTCTTAGGCTACCAAGCTAAAAAGGGGCATATTCAGCTTCGATCATTCACCCATATAAAGTAGTTTCATTTACTTGTTTCTATTTCGTAAAACATTTATAAATTTGCATGTATTCTCATTCCAAAATATTAGATTTTAAAAGTGGGACTATAACTCACTTTCACAGATTTTTACTTCGTCGGGAAGTAAGACTTGGCCACTGGTCGATTCACGAACCTATAACAAATATGTACATATATATCAAAGTATGTTCAAAAAATATTTACAACATTTTTAATACGTTTTAATGTTTTAAGTTTATTAAGTCAGCTGTCCTCGTTAGTAACCTACAACTAGTTGTCCATAGTTAGATGTACAGAAAATAAATTGATATATATTATCTTGACCCAATCCACGACCCAGTGTATACACGTCTCAGGCTAGATCACAACTCAAAGTATATATATTTTTGGAATAAACCTCAACCCTGTATAGCTAACGCCAACATTACTGCATATAGAGTGTCTATGGTTGTTCCAAATAATATATATAGATGGGTCGATATGATATGTCAAAACATTTTCATACGTGTCTATGGTATCCCAAGATTACATAATATATTAGAATACATGTATAATACAATACAAGTTAGCTAGGATATGATTAATATAGATTTGTTACCAATTTTCACGTAGTTACAACAAGCAAAAATATCCAATCTTGTTTTACCCATAACTTCTTCGTTTTAAATCCGTTTTGAGTGAATCCAATTGCTATGGTTTGATATTGAACTTAAGTTTATGAATCTATATAGAAAAGTATAAGTTTATAGTCGGAAATACAGGTTATAAGTCGTTTTTATAAAGGTAGTCATTTCAGTCGAAAGAACGACGCCTAGATGACCATTTTGGAAAACATACTTCCACTTTGAGTTTAACCATGATTTTTGAATATAGTTTCATGTTCATAAGAAAAATCATTTTCCCAGAATAACAACTTTTAAATCAAAGTTTATCATAGTTTTTAATTAACTAACCCAAAACAGCCCGCGGTGTTACTACGACGGCGTATATCCGGTTTTACGGTGTTTTTCGTGTTTTCCGGTTTTAAATCATTAAGTTAGCATATCATATAGATATAGAACATGTGTTTAGTTGATTTTAAAAGTCAAGTTATAAGGATTAACTTTTTTTGTGAACAAGTTTAGAATTAACTAAACTATGTTCTAGTGATTACGAGTTTAAACCTTCGAATAAGATAGTTTTATATATATGAATCGAATGATGTCATGAATATCATTACTACCTCAAGTTTAGTAGGTAAACCTACTAGAAGTTTCAAGAAATGATTTAGCTTCAAAGGAGCTTGGATGGCTTGAATGTTCTTGAAGTAGGATCATGACACAAAACAAGTTCAAGTAAGATTTTTACTCGAATTAAGATAGTTTATAGTTATAGAAATTGAATCAAAGTTTGAATATGAATATTACCTTGAATAAGAAAGATAACCTACTGTAAATAACAAAGGTTTCTTGATCTTAGATGATTACTTGGAATGGATTAGAAAGCTTGGAAGTAAACTAGTAAACTTGAAAGGATTTTCGAAGTGTTCTTGAAGTGTTCTTCCTAAGATGATTATAGCTTGATTCTTGAAGTAATTTTTGATGAAGATGATGATTAGCTACTGGAAAAATTCGTTCATAAGAGTGTGTGTGTGTGTGTGTGTGTGTTGAGAGAGAATTAGAAAGAGAATTGGAAGTGAAATGGAGTGAATGATGAGTGGTAAGTGGTGCGTGGGGTTAAAAGGATTTCTAGTTAGTTGACTAGTTCATGGTAGAAGTTAAAATTGATTAGTCATGCATGACATAATCAATAGTGGAATCCCATGCTAGTTCCTATTGGTATATACCTATAGTAAGTACGTCTAGTAGCTGTGTATAATACGGGTATGAATACGACTAGAATTCTTGATGAAAAAAGAATGGGAATGTAACTGTAACCATTTTCATTAAGTATGAGTGTTTTTATATATGTCTTGAAGTCTTCCAAAAGTATATTAATACATCTAAATACACTACATGTATATACATTTTAACTGAGTTGTTAAGTCATCGTTAGTTGTTACATGTAAGTGTTGTTTTGAAACCTTTAAGTTAACGATCTCATTTAATGTTGTTAACCCATTGTTTATTATATCTAAGAGATGTTAAATTATTATATTATCATGATATTATGATATATTAATATATCTTAATATGATATATATACATTTAAATGTCGTTACAACGATAATCGTTACATATATGCCTCGTTCGAAATCCTTAAGTTAATAGTCTTGTTTTTACATATGTAGTTCATTGTTAATATACTTAATGATATGTTTACTTATCATAATACCATGTTAACTATATATATATATCCATATATATGACATCATATAGTTTTTACAAGTTTTAACGTTCGTGAATCACCGGTCAACTTGGGTGGTCAATTGTCTATATAAAACCTATTTCAATTAATCAAGTCTTAACAAGTTTGATTGCTTAACATGTTGGAAACACTTAATCATATAAATATCAATTTCATTTAATATATATAAACATGTAAAAGTTTGGGTCACAACAATACCTACCCGTTAAATAAATTTCGTCCCGAAATTTTAAGTAGTTGGAGGTGTTGACGTATCTTCTGGAAATAAGTGCGGGTATTTCTTCTTCATCCGATCTTCTCATTCCCATGTGAACTCGGGTCCTCTACGAGCATTCCATTGAACTTTAACAATTGGTATCTTGTTTTGCTTAAGTATTTTAACCTCACGATCCATTATTTCGACGGGTTCTTCGATGAATTGAAGTTTTTCGTTGATTTGGATTTCGTCTAACGGAATAGTGAGATCTTCTTTAGCAAAACATTTCTTCAAATTTGAGACATGGAAAGTGTTATGTACATCCACGAGTTATTGTGGTAATTCAAGTCGGTAAGCAACTGGTCCGACACGATCAATAATCTTGAATGGTCCAATATACCTTGGATTTAATTTCCCCCGTTTACCAAATTGAACAACGCCTTTCCAAGGTGCAACGTTAAGCATGACCATCTCTCCAATTTCAAATTCTATATCTTTTCTTTTAATGTCCTCGTAGCTCTTTTGTCGACTTTGGGCAGTTTTCAATCGTTGTTGAATTTGGATGATCTTCTCGGTAGTTTCTTGTATTATCTCCGGACCCGTAATCTGTCTATCCCCCACTTCACTCTAACAAATTGGAGACCTGCACTTTCTACCAAAAAGTGCTTCAAACGGTGCCATCTCAATGCTTGAATGGTAGCTGTTATTGTAGGAAAATTCTGCTAACGGTAGATGTCGTTCCCAACTGTTTCCGAAATCAATAACACATGCTAGTAGCATGTCTTCAAGCATTTGTATCGTCCTTTCACTCTGCCCATCAGTTTGTGAATGATAGGCAGTACTCATGTCTAGAGGAGTTCCTAATGCTTGCTGTAATGTCTGCCAGAATCTTGAAATAAATCTGCCATCCCTATCAGAATAGAGATTGGTATTCCATGTCTGGAGACGACTTCCTTCAAATACACTCGTGCTAACTTCTCCATCTTGTCATCTTCTCTTATTGGCAGGAAGTGTGCTGATTTGGTGAGACGATCAACTATTACCCAAATAGTATCAAAACCACTTGCAGTCCTTGGCAATTTAGTGATGAAATCCATGGTAATGTTTTCCCATTTCCATTCTGGAATTTCGGGTTGTTGAAGTAGACCTGACGGTTTCTGATGCTCAGCTCTGACCTTAGAACATGTCAAACATTCTCCTACATATTTAGCAACATCGGCTTTCATACCTGGCCACCAAAAATGTTTTTTAAGATCTTTGTACATCTTTACCGTTCCAGGATGTATTGAGTATCTGGTTTTATGAGCTTCTCTAAGTACCATTTCTCTCATATCTCCAAATTTTGGTACCCAAATTCTTTCAGCCCTATACCGGGTTCCGTCTTCCCGAATATTAAGATGCTTCTCCGATCCTTTGGGTATTTCATCCCTTAAGTTTCCCTCTTTTAAAACTCCTTGTTGCGCCTCCTTTATTTGAGTAGTAAAGTTAGTGTGAATCATTATATTCATAGCTTTTACTTTAATAGGTTCTCTGTCCTTTCTGCTCAAGGCATCGGCTACCACATTTGCCTTCCCCGGGTGGTAACGAATCTCAAAGTCGTAATCATTCAACAATTCAATCCATCTGCGCTGCCTCATGTTCAGTTGTTTCTAATTAAATATGTGTTGAAGACTTTTGTGGTGGGTATATATAATACTTTTGACCCCATATAAGTAGTGCCTCCAAGTCTTTAATGCAAAAACAACCGCGCCTAATTCCAAATCATGCGTCGTATAATTCTGCTCGTGAATCTTCAATTGTCTAGACGCATAAGCAATTACTTTCGTTCATTGCATTAATACACAACCGAGACCTTTCTTTGAGGCGTCACAATATATCACAAAATCATCATTCCCTTCAGGTAATGACAACATACGTGCCGTAGTTAACTTTTTCTTCAACAATTGAAACGCTTTTTCTTGGTCATCCTTCCATTCAAATTTCCTCCCTTTATGCGTTAACGTAGTCAAGGGTTTTGCTATTTTGGAAAAATCTTGGATGAATCTCCTGTAATAACCAGCTAGCCCTAAAAATTGGCGTATGTGTTTCGGAGTTTTCGGGGTTTCCCACTTTTCAACGGTTTCAATCTTTGCCGGATCCACTTGAATACCTTCTTTGTTCACTATGTGACCGAGGAATTGAACTTCTTCCAACCAAAATGCACACTTTGAAAACTTAGCGTACAATTTTTCTTTCCTCAACAACTCTAGCACTTTTCTCAAATGTTCTTCGTGCTTTTGGTCATTCTTTGAGTAAATAAGTATGTCATCGATGAAAACAATGACAAACTTGTCAAGGTATGGTCCACACGGTTCATGAGGTCCATGAACACAGCTGGTGCGTTAGTCAATCCAAAAGGCATAACCATAAACTCGTAATGACTGTAACGCGTCCTAAAGGCAGTCTTAAGAATATCATCCTCCATCACCCGCATTTGATGATATCTAAAACGTAAATCAATCTTCGAATAAACCGAAGAGCCTTGTAGTTGATCAATTAAGTCGTCGATTCTCGGTAGTGGGTAACGGTTCTTGATGATAAGTTTGTTCAACTCTCGGTAGTCGATACACAACCTAAATTTACCATCCTTCTTCTTGACAAACAAAACTGGAGCTCCCCATGGTGATGTGCTTGGTCGAATGAAACCACCCTCTAAAAGTTCCTGTAACTGACTTTGTAATTCTTTCATTTCGCTGGGTGCGAGTCTGTATGGAGTACGAGCTATTGGTGCAGCTCCTGGTACAAGGTCTATTTGAAATTCAACAGATCGATGTGGGGGTAATCCCGGTAATTCTTTCAAAAATACATCGGGAAATTCTTTTGCGACAGGAACATCACTGATGTTCTTTTCTTCAGGTTTAACTTCCTTGATGTGTGCTAGAATGACGTAACAACCTTTTCTTCTTAGTTTTTGCGCCTTCAAACTACTAATAAGATTAAATTTCGCATTGTTCTTTTCTCCGTACACCATTAAAGGTTTTCCCTTTTCACGCATAATGCGAATCGCATTTTTGTAACAAACGACCTCTACTCTCACCTTTTTCAACCAGTCCATACCAATTATTACATCAAAACTCCCTAACTCGACTGGTATTAAATCAATTTTAAACGTTTCATCCCCCAGTTTAATTTCTCTATCCCGACATATATTATCTGCTAAAATTAATTTACCGTTTGCTAATTCGAGTAAAAATTTACTATCAAAAGGCGTCAATGGGTAACTTAACTTAGCACAAAAATCTCTACTCATATAGCTTCTATCCGCAAACGAATCAAATAAAACATAAGCAGATTTATTATCAATAAGATACGTACCCGTAACAAGCTCCAGGTCTTCCTGCGCTTCTACCATATTAATATTGAAAACTCTTCCGCGACCCTGCCCATTAGTATTCCCCCGATTCGGGCAATTAATTCTAATATGGCCCGGTTTTCCACATCCATAACAAACAAAGGCGGCATTACTTGTTTTGCCACTATTTGTTCCTTTAGTTCTGTTAAACTTTGGTCCGTAGACCTCACACTTTTTCGCACCATGGCCAGTTCTTTTACACTTGGTGCAAAATGTCGTGGAGAACCCATTCTGGTGGTACTCTTCACACATTTGGCATTTTTGGTTTTTGTTGCCGTTGTTGTTATTGAGGTTGTTGTTGGGATTTTTATTGTTATTGGAACGGCTGTTGTAGTTGTTGTTGTTGTTGGGACGTTTGTTTTAGTTATTGTTGGGATTGCGGTTATAGTTGCGATTGTTGTTGCGGTTGTGGTTGTAATTGTTGTTGTTGTTGTATTGGTGACCCTTGTCACTGGTTTCTTCCCACTTTCTCTTGAGTTGTTTCGTGTTGGTTTCTTCAGCCGCCTGCTCTTTAATTCTTCCCTCAATCTGATTTATGAGTTTATGAGCCATTCGACTTGCCTTTTGTATGGAAGCGGGCTCGTGTGAACTCACATCTTCTTGAATCCTTACTGGTAACCCTTTTATAAATGCGTCGATCTTCTCTTCTTCATCTTCGAACGTTCCTGGACATAATAGGCACAACTATGTGAATCATCGTTCATATATGGTAATGTCGAACCCTTGTGTTCGTAACTCTCTAAGCTCTACCTTGAGCTTATTGACTTCGTTTCTAGGACGGTACTGCTCGTTCATCAATTGCTTGAATGCCGACCACGGTAGTGCGTAAGCAGCATTTTGCCCTACCTATTCAAGATAGGTGTTCCACCACGTTAACGCAGTACCTGTGAAGGTATGCGTAGCGTACTTAACTTTGTCCTCTTCAGTACACTTACTTATGGCAAACACCGATTCGACTTTCTCAGTCCACCGTTTCAATCCAATTGGTCCTTCAGTTCCATCAAATTCCAAAGGTTTGCAGGCAGTGAATTCTTTGTAGGAGCATCCTACACGATTTCTTGTGGAATTAGTTCCACTGCTAGATCCAGAGTTATTGTTATTTTGCATCGCAGCCTGTACTGCGGCTATGTTTGCTGCAAGGAAAACACGGAAGTCTTCCTCGCTCATGTTCAAATTCTGACGAGTCGCCGGTGCCATTTCCTTCAAAAATAGCCAAAAGAATTGAGTTAATCATATAGAATTTAAGAGTAGTCAATAGTATCTCGTAGCATTATATGAACTTATTTATAAAAGCTTTTTCTTCATATTAGCATTTTATAGTTTTAATTCGGGTAGTACATACCCGTTAAGTTCATACTTACTAGCTACTATACAACTCAACTACTACGCTTCTATATGAAAAACTTATTACAATAATATTTCGCGTTCAAACCTTTATACAATATTTTACAAACTTACAATACCACCATTATACATATAGGATGAAATATAGCACATAATATCTTTGCTATTCAGCAGCTATAAAGTCAATTCTAGTTAATACGCAAGTTGTTCACCAAAGGCAATAAAGACACGTAATTCATAAGTCCAGAAACAAGTCATGCATTCTGGTTTACTAAGACAACTTCCCATCCTTGGTCTTGTAGAAAATAACCGTTATGACCATTAGCTAGGTAGCATGTTGTAATGTCTTCAAAAGGACGAGGGTTTCGTAATGCCCAACAGCCTCGTAGCAATCTAAAAACCTTGTTTCTCACCTTAACTACTGAATCCGTCACTTGTGGAAAGGTTTTATTTAAAAGTTGTAATCCGATGTTCTTTTTCTCACTTTGGTAAGAAGCGAACATCACTAACCCGTAAGCATAACATGCTTCTTTATGTTGCATGTTAGAAGCACTTTCTAACTCGCGAAATCCTATGTTGGGATATTATGAGTCAAAATAGGTTCTTAACCCGTAGCGTAAAATTGCATTTGGGTTCCCCGCATTTAATGCTTTGAAGAAAACACGGCGTAACTTACGGTCTCCCCAATGTGATATAACCCACCTATCAAAGGAAAACCTTTTATAAACTAAGGCATTTCTGGAAAGTCTTTCAAATGTTTGACAAGTTAATTTCGCCATTACTAAATGTGCTGATGAATTCCGACCGACTCTAGACAAGATTTCCTCAATCATATCCTCTGGTAGGTCTTCTAAAATATTCGGTTGTCTACCCTTAACGTCCATTTTTTTATGCTGTAAAATAGACAAGGATTAGATTCGTAAAAGATAAATAACAAACAATACAAGCAATTTTTACATAGAACATAAAAGTACAAGCACACTACAATACATATAATAAACTACATGATTACAACTCCCTAATCTGAATCACTGGTTTCTTCTTCTTCGGACTTGGTTCGCTTTCCTAATTTTCTAGGGATATATGGTGTTCCTCTAATACGAGCCGTCATTTTCCACAATGGTTCAGAAAAACCCGGTGATTTAGAGGTTCCCGGGTTATTGTTACACTTTAGGAAATACGGATGTTGCCGATACATATAAAGCTCATCGGGGTTGGAATCAGGTTTCTCTATTTTTATACCTTTTCCCTTATTATTTTCTTTTGCTATATTAAATTGTGTCGAGGTAATTTCTATAACATCATCGGAATCCTCATCGGGATCCGATTCATCGGAAAATTGGTAATCTTCCCAATATTTAGCTTCCTCGGCGGAAACACCATTGACCATTTTTAATTTTGGTCCGTTGGTTGAGGATTTTCTTTTATTTAAACGATTTACTGTAGGTATCAATATTTCTTCCTCCGGAACCTCTTCTTCTTCTGGTTCCTTCTCTTCCGATTTCTCCTCTTCTGGTTCCTCTTCTTCCGGTTCCTCTTCTTCTGGTTCCTCCTCTTTTGGTTCCTCTTCGAGAATTTGTGAATCTTCCCAAAGTATATTCGACTCTTCATTATTATTAGGTGAGTCGATGGGATTTGTACTAGTGGTAGACATCTATCACACAATATCAAACACATTAAGATGATAATATATCACATAATAATTACATGTTAATAATATATAGTTTCCAACAAAAAGTTAACCAATCGTTTTTTTTGAAGAAAAACACGGTCGAAGTCCAGACTCACTAATGCATCCTAACAAACTCGGTAAGACACACTAATGCAAAAATTCTGGTTCTCTAAGACCAACGCTCGGATACCAACTGAAATGTCCCGTTCATATTGATTATAAACGTTCCATATTAATTGATTTCGTCGCGAGGTTTTGACCTCTATATGAGACGTTTTTCAAAGACTGCATTCATTTTTAAAACAACCATAGCCTTTATTTTATCGATAAAGGTTTAAAAAGCATTACGTAGATTATCAAATAATGATAATCTAAAATATACCGTTTACACACTACCATTACATAATTGTTTACAATAAGAATATATTACATCAAAAATAAGTTTCTTGAATGCAGTTTTTACATAATATCATACAAGCATGGACTCCAAATCTTGTCCTTATTTTAGTATGCAACAGCGGAAGCTCTCAATAATCACCTGAGAATAAAAATGCTTTAAACGTCAACAAAAATGTTGGTGAGTTATAGGTTTAACCTATATATTTATCAATCGAAATAATAGACCACAAGATTTCATATTTCAATACATCCCATACATAGAGATAAAAATCATTCATATGGTGAACACCTGGTAACTGACATTAACAAGATGCATATAGAATATCCTCATCATTCTGGGACACCCATCGGACATGATAATTTCGAAGTACTAAAGCATTCCAAATTCCAGAATGGGGCTTGTTGGGCCCGATAGATCTATCTTTAAGATTCGTGTCAATTTGGGGGTCCGTTCCCAAATTCTTAGGCTACCAAGCTAAAAAGGGGCATATTCGGCTTCGATCATTCACCCATATAAAGTAGTTTCATTTACTTGTGTCTATTTTGTAAAACATTTATAAATTTGCATGTATTCTCATCCCAAAATATTAGATTTTAAAAGTGGGACTATAACTCACTTTCACAGATTTTTACTTCGTCGGGAAGTAAGACTTAGCCACTGGTCGATTCACGAACCTATAACAAATATGTACATATATATCAAAGTATGTTCAAAATATATTTACAACATTTTTAATACGTTTTAATGTTTTAAGTTTATTAAGTCAGCTGTCCTCGTTAGTAACCTACTGAAATGTCTCGTTCATATTGATTATAAACGTTCCATATTAATTGATTTCATTGCGAGGTTTTGACCTCTATATGAGACATTTTTCAAAGACTGCATTCATTTTTAAAACAACCATAACCTTTATTTTATCAATAAAGGTTTTAAAAACATTACGTAGATTATCAAATAATGATAATCTAAAATATACTTTTTACACACGACCATTACATAATGGTTTACAATAGAAATATATTACATCGACATATGTTTCTTGAATTCAGTTTTTACACAATATCATACAAACATGGACTCCAAATCTTGTCCTTATTTTAGTATGCAACAGCGGAAGCTCTTAGTATTCACCTGAGAATAAACATGCTTTAAACGTCAACAAAAATGTTGGTGAGTTATAGGTTTAACCTATATATATATATCAAATCGTAACAATAGACCACAAGATTTCATATTTCAATACACATCCCATACATAGAGATAAAAATCATTCATATGGTGAACACCTGGTAACCGACATTAACAAGATGCATATATAAGAATATCCCCATCATTCCGGGACATCCTTCGGATATGATATAAATTTCAAAGTACTAAAGCATCCGGTACTTTGGATGGGGTTTGTTAGGCCCAATAGATCTATCTTTAGGATTTGCGTCAATTAGGGTGTCTGTTCCCTAATTCTTAGATTACCAGACTTAATAAAAAGGGGCATATTTGATTTCAATAATTCAACCATAGAATGTAGTTTCACGTACTTGTGTCTATTTTGTAAATCATTTATAAAACCTGCATGTATTCTCATCCCAAAAATATTAGATTTTAAAACTGGGACTATAACTCACTTTCACAGATATTTCCTTCCTCGAAAATAAGACTTGGCCACGGATTGATTCACGAACCTATACAAATATGTACATATATATTAAAGTATTATCAAAATATAATTACAACCATTTTTATTATGTTTTAAAGATTTGAGTGTATTAAGTCAGCTGTCCTCGTTAGTAACCTACAACTAGTTGTCCACAGTTAGATGTACAGAAATAAATCGATATATATTATCTTGAATCAATCCACGACTCAGTGTATACACATCTCAGACTAAATCACAACTCAAAGTATATATAATTTTGGAATCAACCTCAACCCTGCATAGCTAACTCCAACATTATTGCAAATAGAGTGTCTATGGTTGTTCCAAATAATATATATACATGTGTTGATATGATATGTCAAAACATTTGCATACGTGTCTATGGTATCCCAAGATTACATAATATATTAGAATACATGTATAATACAATATAAGTTAGCTAGGATATGATTTGTATAGATTTGTTAAACATTTCCCGTAGCTAAAAAGATCAAAAATATCCAATCTTGTTTTACCCAATCCTTCTTCATTTTAAATCTGTTTTGAGTGAATCAAATTGCTATGGTTTCATATTGAACTCTATTTTATGAATCTAAACAGAAAAAGTATAGTTTTATGGTCGTAAATATAAATTACAAGTCATTTTTGTAAAGGTAGTCATTTCAGTCGAAAGAACGACGTCTAGATGATCATTTTAGAAAACATACTTCCACTTTGAGTTTACCCTTGATTTTTGGATATAGTTTCATGTTCATATGAAAAATCATTTTGACAGGAGAACAACTTTTAAATCAAAGTTTATCATAGTTTTAAATTATCCAAACCAAAACAGCCCCCGGTTTCACTACGACGGCGTATATCCAATTTTATGGTGTTCATCGTGTTTCCAGGTTTTAAATCATTAAGTTATCATATCATATAGATATAGAACATATGTTTAGTTGATTTTAAAAGTCAAGTTATAAGGATTAACTTTTGTTTGCGAACAAGTTTAGAATTAACTAAACGATGTTCTAGTGATTACAAGTTTAAACCTTCGAATAAGATAGCTTTATATGTATAAATCGAATGATGTTATGAACATCATTACTACCTCAAGTTTTCTGGATAAAACTACTGGAAATGAGAAAAATAGATCTAGCTTCAAAGGATCCTTGGATGGCTTGAAAGTTCTTGAAGCAGAATCATGACACGAAAACAGTTCAAGTAAGATTTTCACTCGAAATAAGATTGTTATAGTTGTAGAAATTGAATCAAAGTTTGAATATGAATATTACCTTGAATTAGAAAGATAACCTACTTTAAATAACAAAGGTTCCTTGATCTTAGATGATTACTTGGAATGGATTAGAAAGCTTGGAAGTAGACTAGCAAACTTGGAAGTATTCTTGATTTTTATGAAACTATACTTATGGAATTTATGAAGAACACTTAGAACTTGAAGATGGAACTTGAGAGAGATCAATTAGATGAAGAAAATTGAAGAATGAAAGTGTTTGTAGGTGTTTTTGGTCGTTGGTATATGGATTAGTTATAAAGGATATGTAATTTTGTTTTCATGTAAATAAGTCATGAATGATTACTAATATTTTTGTAATTTTATGAGATATTTCATGCTAGTTGCCAAATGATGGTTCTCACATGTGTTAGGTGACTCACATGGTCTGCTAAGAGCTGATAATTGGAGTGTATATACCAATAGTACATACGTCTAAAAGCTGTGTATTGTACGAGTACGAATACGGGTGCATACGAGTAGAATTGTTGATGAAACTGAACGAGGATGTAATTGTAAGCATTTTTGTTAAGTAGAAGTACTTTGATATATGTCTTGAAGTCTTTCAAAAGTGTAAGAATACATATCAAAACACAACATGTATATACATTCTAATGGAGTCGTTAAGTCTTCGTTAGTCGTTACATGTAAGTGTTGTTTTGAAACCTTTAAGTTAACGATCTCAATTAATGTTGTTAACCCGATGTTTATTATATCAAATGAGATGTTAAATTATTATATTATCATGATATTATGATATATGAATATCTCTTAATATGATATATACATTAAAATATCGTTACAACGAAAATCGTTACATATAAGTCTCGTTTCGTAATTCTTGAGTTAGTAGTCTTGTTTTTACATATGTAGTTCATTGTTAACACACTTAATGATATATTTAAATATCATTTTATCATATTAAATATAGTGTATCAATATCTTAATATGATACATATATATTTAGTAGACGTTATCATAACAATAAACGTTATATATATCATTTCGAGTTTCTTAACTTAGTAATCTCATTTCTTATGTATATCGCACATTGTTAATATACTTAGTGAGATACTTACTCATCATAATCTCATGTGAACCATATATATATATGTCTATATATACCACAACATGTAGTTTTTACAATTTTGTAACGTTCGTGAATCGCCGGTCAACTTGGGTGATCAATTGTCTATATGAAATTTATTTCATTTAATCAAGTCTTAACAAGTTTGATTGCTTAACACATTGGAAACATTTAGTCATGTAAATATCAATCTCAATTAATATATATAAACATGGAAAAGTTCGGGTCACTACACCTACAACTAGTTGTCCATAGTTAGATGTACAGAAAATAAATTGATATATATTATCTTGTCCCAACAAATCGGAGACCTGCACTTTCTACCATAAAGTGCCTCAAACGGCACCATTTCAATACTAGAATGATAACTGTTGTTGTAGGAAAATTCTGCTAGCGGTAGGTGTCGATCCCAACTGTTTCCGAAATCAATAACACATGCTCGTAGCATGTCTTCAAGCGTTTGTATCGTCCTTTTGCTCTGCCCATCAGTTTGTGGATGATAGGCAGTACTCATGTATAGACAAGTCCCCAATGCTTGTTGCAATGTCTGCCAGAACCTTGAAACAAATCTACCATCCCTATCAGAGATAATAGAGACGGGTATTCCATGTCTGGAGACAACCTCCTTCAAATACAATCGCGCCAACTTCTCCATTTTTTCATCTTCTCTCATTGACAGAAAGTGTGCTGACTTGGTGAGACGATCAACTATTACCCAAATAGTATCATAACCACTTGCAGTCCTTGGCAATTTAGTAATGAAATCCATGGTAATGTTTTCCCATTTCCATTCCAGGATTTCAGGTTGTTGTAGTAGACTTGATGGTTTCTGATGTTCAGCTTTGACCTTAGAACACGTCAAACATTCTCCTACATATTTAGCAATATCGGCTTTCATACCCGGCCACCAAAAGTGTTTCTTGAGATCTTTATACTCCTTCCCCGCTCCGGGATGTATTGAATATCTGGTTTTATGTGCTTCTTTAAGTCCCATTTCTCTCACATCTCCAAACCTTGATACCCGAATTCTATCAGCCCTATATCGGGTTCCGTCTTCCGGAATATTAAGATGTTTCTCTGATCCTTTGGGTATCTCATTCTTCAACTTTCCTTCTTTTACAACCCCCTGTTGCGCCTCCTTTATTTGAGTAGTAAGGTTTGTACGAATAATTATATTCATAGCTTTTACCCGTATAGGTTCTCTGTCCTTTCTACTTAAAGCGTCGGCTACCACATTCGCCTTCCCCGGGTAGTATCGAATCTCAAAATCATAATCATTCAACAGTTCAATCCACCTGCGTTGTCTCATATTCAGTTGCTTCTGATTAAATATATGTTGGAGACTTTTGTGGTCGGTATATATAATATTTTTGACTCCATATAAATAATGCCTCCAAGTCTTTAATGCAAAAACAACAGCACCCAATTCCAAATCATGAGTTGTATAATTTTTCTCGTGAATCTTCAATTGTCTAGACGCATAAGCAATCACCTTCGTTCGTTGCATTAATACACAACCGAGATCTTGCTTTAATGCGTCACAATAAATCACAAAATCATCATTCCCTTCAGGCAATGACAATATAGGTGCCGTAGTTAGCTTTTTCTTCAATAACTGAAACGCCTTCTCTTGTTCATCTTTCCATTCAAATTTCTTCCCTTTATGCGTTAATGCAGTCAAGGGTTTTGCTATTTTGGAGAAATCTTGGATGAATCTTCTGTAGTAACCAGCCAATCCTAAAAATTGACGTATATGCTTTGGAGTTTTTGGGGTTTCCCACTTTTCAACTGTTTCGATCTTTGCCGGGTCCACCTGGATACCTTCTTTGTTCACTATGTGACCGAGGAATTGAACTTCTTCCAACCAAAATGCACACTTTGAAAACTTAGCGTACAGTTTTTCTTTCCTCAATACATCTAGCACTTTTCTCAAATGTTCTTCGTGCTCTTGATCATTCTTTGAGTAAATAAGTATGTCATCGATGAAAACAATGACAAACTTGTCAAGATATGGCCCACACACTCGGTTCATAAGGTCCATGAACACAACTGGTGCGTTAGTCAATCCAAACGGCATAACCATAAACTCGTAATGACCATAACGCGTCCTAAAAGCAGTTTTTGGAATATCATCCTCCTTTACTCTGATTTGATGATATCCAGAACGTAAATCGATTTTCAAATAAACCGACGAGCCTTGTAGTTGATCAAATAAGTCGTCAATTCTCGGCAGCGGATAACGGTTTTTGATGGTAAGTTTATTCAACTCTCTGTAGTCAATACACAACATAAATGTACCATCCTTCTTCTTGACAAACAAAACAGGAGCTCCCCATGGTGATGTGCTTGGTCGAATGAAACCACGTTCTAATAGTTATTGCAGTTGGCTTTGCAGTTCTTTCATCTCGCTGGGTGCGAGTCTGTAAGGAGCACGAGCTATTGGTGCAGCTCCTGGTACAAGATCTATTTGAAATTCAACAGATCGATGTGGAGGTAGTCCCGGTAATTCTTTCAGAAATACATCGGGAAATTCTTTTGCGACAGGAACATCATTGATGCTCTTTTCTTCAGTTTGTACTTTCTCGACGTGTGCTAGAATAGCATAGCAACCTTTTCTTATTAGTTTTTGTGCCTTCAAATTACTAATAAGATGTAGCTTCGTGTTGCCCTTTTCTCTGTACACCATTAAGGGTTCTCCTTCTTCTCGTACAATGCGAATTTCATTTTTGTAACATACGATCTCTGCTTTCATCTCCTTCAGCCAGTCCATGCCAACTATTACATCAAAACTCCCTAACTCTACTGGTATCAAATCAATCTTAAATATTTCGCTACCCAGTTTAATTTCTCGATTTCGGCGTATATAATCTGCTGAAATTAATTTACCGTTTGCTAATTTGAGTAAAAATTTACTATCCAACGGCGTAAATGGACAACTTAATTTAGCATAAAAATCTCTACTCATATAGCTTCTATCCGCACCCGAATCAAATAAAACGTAAGCAGATTTATTGTCAATAAGAAACGTACCCGTAACAAGCTCTGGGTCTTCCTGTGCCTCTGCCGCATTAATATTGAAAACTCTTCCGCGGCCTTGTCCATTCGTGTTCTCCTAGTTCGGGCAATTTCTAATAATGTGGCCCGGTTTTCCACATTCATAACAAACTACATTGGCATAACTTGCTCCAACACTACTTGCTCCGCCATTACTCGTTCTGACACCATTTGTTCCTTTCGTTCTGTTAACCCCCGGTCCGTAGACCTCACACTTCGTCGCGCTATGACCATTTCTTTTACACTTGTTGCAAAATTTGGTGCAGAACCCCGAGTGATACTTTTCATACCTTTGGCATAGCTGCTTCTGATTGTTGTTGTTGTTGTTGTTGTTGTTGTTGTTGTTGTTGTTGTTGTTGTTGTTGTTGTTGTTGTTGTTGTTGTTGTTGTTGTTGTTGTTGTTGTTGTTGTTGTTGTTGTTGTTGTTGTTGTTGTTGTTGTTGTTGTTGTTGTTGTTGTTGTTGTTGTTGTTGTTGTTGTTGTTGTTGTTGTTGTTGTTGTTGTTGTTGTTGTTGTTGTTGTTGTTGTTGTTGTTGTTGTTGTTGTTGTTGTTGTTGTTGTTGTTGTTGTTGTTGTTGTTGTTGTTGTTGTTGTTGTTGTTGTTGTTGTTGTTGTTGTTGTTGTTGTTGTTGTTGTTGTTGTTGTTGTTGTTGTTGTTGTTGTTGTTGTTGTTGTTGTTGTTGTTGTTGTTGTTGTTGTTGTTGTTGTTGTTGTTGTTGTTGTTGTTGTTGTTGTTGTTGTTGTTGTTGTTGTTGTTGTTGTTGTTGTGGTTGTGGTTGTTGTGGTTGTTATTGTTGATGGGATGATTGTTGTAGTTGTTGTGTCATTTGTTGTAGTTGCGATTGATGTTGCGATTGTTGGGATAGTTGTTGTTGTTTTGGTGACTCTTATCACCATTTTCCTCCCACTTTCTTTTGACTAGCTTCACGTTGGCCTCTTCGGCCGCCTGTTCTTTAATTCTTTCCTCAATCTGGTTCACTAGTTTATGAGCCATTCTACATGCCTTTTGTATGGAGACAGGCTCGTGTGAACTTATATCTTCTTGGATTCTCTCCGGTAACCCTTTCACAAACGCGTCGATCTTCTCTTCCTCATCTTCGAACGCTCTCGGACACAATAGGCACAATTTTGTGAATCGTCTTTCGTACAAAGTAATATCGAATCCCTGTGTTCGTAACCCTCTAAGTTCTGACTTGAGCTTATTGACCTTGGTTCTGGGACGGTACTTCTCGTTCATCAAGTGCATGAATGCTGACTACGGTAGCACGTAAGCAGCATCTTGTCCCACTTGCTCTAGATAGGTATTCCACCATGTTAACGCAATACCTGTGAAGGTATGCATAGCGTACTTCACTTTGTCTCCTTCAGCACACTTACTTATGGCAAACACCAATTCAACTTTCTCGGTCCACCATTTCAATCCGATTGGTCCTTCGGTCCCATCAAATTCTGAAGGTTTGCAGGCAGTGAATTCCTTGTAGGAGCATCCTACAAGATTTCTTACGCCGTTAGCTGTATTGCTAGATTCAGAGTTATTGTTGGGATGTAGCGCGGCCTGTACTGCGGCTATGTTTGAAGCAAGAAAGGCACGAAATTTCTCTTCGCTCATATTCAAGGTATGTCGAGTAGTCGGTGCCATTTCCTTCAAAATAGTCAAATGAAAAAAGTTAATCATACAGAATATTAAGAGTAGTCAATAGTATCTCGTAGCATAATATGAACTCATTTATAAAAGCTTTTTTTCATATTAGCGTTTTATAAGTTTAAATTCGGGTACTACCTACCCGTTAAGTTCATACTTAGTAGCTAATATACAATTCAACTACTACAATTCCATATGAAAAACTGATTATAATAATATATCACATACAAATATTCTTCAAACTTACAACTTCGCTATATTACATATAACATGAAATATAGTACACTATGATACAGGACAGTTTTGAAGATAAATCTAGTTAATACGCAAGTTATTCAGCAAAGGAAATAAAGACACGTAATTCATAAGTCGAGAAACAAGTCATGCATTCTGGTTTTACTAAGACGACTTCCCATCCTTGGTCTTGTGGAAAATAACCGTTATGACCATTGGCTAGGCAGCATGTTGTAATGTCGTCAAAAGGACGAGGGTTTCGTAATGTCCAACAGCCCCGTAATAATCTAAAAACCTTGTTTCTCACCCCAACTACTGAATCCGTCACTTGTGGGAAAGTTTTATTTAAAAGCTGCAATCCGATGTTCTTTTTCTCACTTTGGTAAGAAGCAAACATCACTAACCCGTAAGCATAACATGCTTCTTTATGTTGCATGTTAGAAGCTCTTTCTAATTTATGAAATCCTATGTTGGGATATGTTGAGTCAAAATAGGTTCTTAACCCGTAGCGTAAAATTGCATTTGGGTTCCCCGCATTTAATGCTTTAAAGAAAACACGGCGTAACTTAAAGTCTCCCCAATGTGATATACCCCACCTATCAAAGGAAAGCCTTTTATAAACTAAGACATTTCTGGAAGGTCTTTCAAATGTTTGACAAGTTAATTTCGCCATAACTAAATGTGCTGATGAATTCTGACCGACTCTAGACAAGATTTCCTCAATCATATCCTCTGGGAGGTCTTCTAAAATATTCGGTTGTCTACCCTTAACGTCCATTTTGTTTTTATACTATAAAATAGACAAGGATTAGATTCGTAATAACAAACAATACAAGCAATTTTTACATAGAACATAAAAGTACAAGGACACTACAATACATTTATTACACAACATGCTCACGCCCCTCTAATCTGAATCACTGGTTTCTTCTTCTTCGGACTTGGTTCTTTTTCCTAATCTTCTAGGGATATATGATGTTCCTCTAATACGAGTCGTCATTTTCCACATTAGTTTAGAAAAACCTGGTGGTTTAGAGGTTCCCGGGTTATTGTCACGATATTGAAAATACGGGTGTTGACGGTACATATAAAGTTCATCGGGGTCGGAATCAGATTTCTCTATTTTAATGCCTTTTCCCTTATTATTTTCTTTTGCCTCATTAAATTGGGTCGGGGTAATTTCTATAACATCATCGGAATCCTCATCAGGATCCGATTCATCGGAAAATTGGTAATTTTCCCAATATTTTGCTTCCTTAGTGGAAACACCATTGACCATTATTAACTTTAGTCCATTGGTTGAGGATTTTCTTTTATTTGACCGGTTTTCTATGGTTCCTACTATTCCCCCCTCCAGAACCTCTTCTTCTTCCGGTTCCTCTTCTTCTGGTTCCTCTTCTTCCGGTTCCTCTTCTTCCGGTTCCGTTTCCTCTTCTTCCGGTTCTTCGGGAACTTGTGAATCTTGCCAATATATATTCGACTCTTCGTTATTATTAGGTGAGTCAATGGGATTTGTGCTAGAGGTAGACATCTATCACACAATATCAAACATGTTAAGAGATTAATATATCACATAATATTTACATGTTAATAATATATAGTTTCCAACAAAAATGTTAAGCAATCATTTTTAAAGAAAACACGGTCGAAGTCCAGACTCACTAATGCATCCTAACAAACTCGATAAGACACACTAATGCAAATTTTCTGGTTCTCTAAGACCAACACTCGGATACCAACTGAAATACAGTTGGGGACAACCACCGTCCCACCCAGTGCCTTCCCAGCTAACCGCCTGGTGACCACTGAGTGTACCTCAGATACTGATTTTAGGGCCTGCCTCTCGGCTACTGCCAACCCTCGTAAGGGATCACAAGGAGTAAGAGCCAATGCTTCGTCACATGTAACACTGTGAGAACCTCTTTTACGACTAATCCGCCACACAAGGACGACGTTATACCAGCTCTGATACCAACTGAAATGTCCCGTTCATATTGATTATAAATGTTCCATAGTAATTGATTTCGTTGCGAGGTTTTGACCTCTATATGAGACGTTTTTCAAAGACTGCATTCATTTTTAAAACAACCATAACCTTTATTTTATCAATAAAGGTTTTAAAAACATTACGTAGATTATCAAATAATGATAATCTAAAATATACTGTTTACACACGACCATTACATAATGGTTTACAATAGAAATATATTACATCGACATATGTTTCTTGAATGCAGTTTTTACACAATATCATACAAACATGGACTCCAAATCTTGTCCTTATTTTAGTATGCAACAGCGGAAGCTCTTAGTATTCACCTGAGAATAAACATGCTTTAAACGTCAACAAAAATGTTGGTGACTTATAGGTTTAACCTATATATATCAAATCGTAACAATAGACCACAAGATTTCATATTTCAATACACATCCCATACATAGAGATAAAAATCATTCATATGGTGAACACCTGGTAACCGACATTAACAAGATGCATATATAAGAATATCCCCATCGTTTCGGGACACCCTTTGAATATGATATAAATTTTGAAGTACTAAAGCATCCGGTACTTTGGATGGGGTTTGTTAGGCCCAATAGATCTATCTTTAGGATTCGCGTCAATTAGGGTGTCTGTTCCCTAATTCTTAGATTACCAGACTTAATAAAAAGGGGCATATTCGATTTCGATAATTCAACCATAGAATGTAGTTTCACGTACTTGTGTCTATTTTGTAAATCATTTATAAAACCTGCATGTATTCTCATCACAAAAATATTAGATTTTAAAACTGGGACTATAACTCACTTTCACAGATATTTCCTTCCTCAGAAATAAGACTTGGCCACGGATCGATTCACGAACCTATACAAATATGTATATATATATCAAAGTATGATCAAAATATAATTACAACCATTTTTATTATGTTTTAAAGATTTGAGTGTATTAAGTCAGCTGTCCTAGTTAGTAACCTACAACTAGTTGTTCACAGTTAGATGTACAGAAATAAATTAATATATATTATCTTGAATCAATCCACGACCCAGTGTATACACGTCTCAGGCTAAATCACAACTCAAAGTATATATATTTTTGGAATCAACCTCAACCCTGTATAACTAACTCCAACATTATTGCATATAGAGTGTCTATGGTTGTTCCAAATAATATATATACATGGGTCGATATGATATGTCAAAATATTTGCATACGTGTCTATGGTATCCCAAGATTACATAATATATTAGAATATATGTATAATACAATATAAGTTAGCTAGGATATGATTTGTATAGATTTGTTAAACATTTCCCGTAGCTAAAAAGATCAAAAATATCCAATCCTGTTTTACCCATAACTTCTTCATTTTAAATCCGTTTTGAGTGAATCAAATTGCTATGGTTTCATATTGAACTCTATTTTATGAATCTAAACAGAAAAAGTATAGTTTTATAGTCAGAAATATAAGTTACAAGTCATTTTTGTAAAGGTAGTCATTTCAGTCGAAAGAACGACGTCTAGATGACCATTTTAGAAAACATACTTCCACTTTGAGTTTAACCTTGATTTTTGGATATAGTTTCATGTTCATATGAAAAATCATTTTTCCAGAAGAACAACTTTTAAATCAAAGTTTATCATAGTTTTAAATTATCCAAACCAAAACAGCCCCCGGTTTCACTACGACGGCGTATATCCGATTTTATGGTGTTCATCGTGTTTCCAGGTTTTAAATCATTATGTTAGCATATCATATAGATATATAATATATGTTTAGTTGATTTTAAAAGTCAAGTTAGAAGGATTAACTTTTGTTTGCGAACAAGTTTAGAATTAACTAAACGATGTTCTAGTGATTACAAGTTTAAACCTTCGAATAAGATAGCTTTATATGTATGAATCGAATGATGTTATGAACATCATTACTACCTCAAGTTTTCTGGATAAAACTACTGGAAATGAGAAAAATGGATCTAGCTTCAAAGGATCCTTGGGTGGCTTGAAAGTTCTTGAAGCAGAATCATAACACGAAAACAGTTCAAGTAAGATTTTCACTCGAAATAAGATTGTTATAGTTGTAGAAAGTGAATCAAAGTTTGAATATGAATATTACCTTGAATTAGAAAGATAACCTACTATAAATAACAAAGGTTCCTTGATCTTAGATGATTACTTGGAATGGATTAGAAAGCTTGGAAGTAGACTAGCAAACTTGGAAGTATTCTTGATTTTTATGAAACTATACTTATGGAATTTATGAAGAACACTTAGAACTTGAAGATGGAACTTGAGAGAGATCAATTAGATGAAGAAAATTGAAGAATGAAAGTGTTTGTAGGTGTTTTTAGTCGTTGGCATATGAATTAGTTATAAAGGATATGTAATTTTGTTTTCATGTAAATAAGTCATGAATGATTACTAATATTTTTGTAATTTTATGAGATATTTCATGCTAGTTGCCAAATGATGGTTCTTACATGTGTTAGGTGACTCACATGGTCTGCTAGGAGCTAATCATTGGAGTGTATATACCAATAGTACATACATCTAAAAGCTGTGTATTGTACGAGTACGAATACGGGTGCATACGAGTAGAATTGTTGATGAAACTGAACGAGGATGTAATTGTAAGCATTTTTGTTAAGTAGAAGTACTTTGATATGTGTCTTGAAGTCTTTCAAAAGTGTAAGAATACATATCAAAACACAACATGTATATACATTCTAATGGAGTCGTTAAGTCTTCGTTAGTCGTTACATGTAAGTGTTGTTTTGAAACGTTTAAGTTAACGATCTCAATTAATGTTGTTAACCTAATCTTTATTATATCAAATGAGATGTTAAATTATTATATTATCATGATATTATGATGTATGAATATCTCTTAATATGATATATACATTAAAATATCGTTACAACGATAATCATTACATATAAGTCTCGTTTCGTAATTCTTGAGTTAGTAGTCTTGTTTTTACATATGTAGTTCATTGTTAACACACTTAATGATATATTCAAATATCATTTTATCATGTTAAATATAGTGTATCAATATCTTAATATGATAAATATATATTTAGTAGACGTTATCATAACAATAATCGTTATATATATCATTTCGAGTTTCTTAACTTAGTAATCTCATTTCTTATGTATATCACACATTGTTAATATACTTAGTGAGATACTTACTCATCATAATCTCATGTCAACTATATATATATGTCTATATATACCACAACATGTAGTTTTTACAATTTTATAACGTTCGTGAATCGCCGGTCAACTTGGGTGATCAATTGTCTATATGAAACTTATTTCATTTAATCAAGTCTTAACAAGTTTGATTGTTTAACACGTTGGAAACATTTATTCATGTAAATATCAATCTCAATTAATATATATAAACATGGAAAAGTTCGGGTCACTACACCTACAACTAGTTGTCCATAGTTAGATGTACAGAAAATAAATTGATATATATTATCTTGTCCCAATCCACAACCCAATGTATACACGTCTCAGGCTAGATCACAACTCAAAGTATATATATTTTTAGAATCAACCTCAACCCTGTATAGATAACTCCAACATTACTGCATATAGAGTGTCTATGGTTGTTCCAAATAAAATATATAGATGGGTCGATATGATATGTCAAAACGTTTGCATACGTGTCTATGGTATCCCTAGATTACATAATATATTAGAATACATGTATAATACAATACAAGTTAGCTAGGATATGATTAATATAGATTTGTTACCAATTTTCACGTAGCTACAACAAGCAAAAATATCCAATCTTGTTTTACCCATAACTTCTTCCTTTTAAATCCGTTTTGAGTGAATCTAATTGCTATGGTTTCATATTAAACTTAAGTTTATGAATCTATACAGAAAAAGTATAAGTTTATAGTCAGAAATACAGGTTACAAGTCATTTTTGTAAAGTTAGTCATTTCAGTCGAAAGAACGACGTCTAGATGACCATTTTGGAAAACATACTTCCACTTTGAGTTTAACCATGATTTTTGGATATAGTTTCATTTTCATAAGAAAAATCATTTTCCCAGAATAACAACTTTTAAATCAAAGTTTATCATAGTTTTTAATTAACTAACCCAAAACAGCCCGCGGTGTTACTACGATGGCGTATATCCGGTTTTATGGTGTTTTTCGTGTTTTTCGGTTTTAAATCATTAAGTTAGCATATAATATAGATATAGAACATGTGTTTAGTTGATTTTAAAAGTCAAGTTAGAAGGATTAACTTTTTTTTTGTGTGAACAAGTTTAGAATTAACTAAACTATGTTCTAGTGATTACGAGTTTAAACCTTCGAATAAGATAGTTTTATATATATGAATCGAATGATGTTATGAACATCATTACTACCTCAAGTTTAGTAGGTATACCGACTGGAAGTGACAAGAAATGATCTAGCTTCAAAGGAGCTTGGATGGCTTGAATGTTCTTGAAGTAGGATCATGACACAAAACAAGTTCAAGTTAGATTTTTACTCGAATTAAGATAGTTTATAGTTATAGAAATTGAATCAAAGTTTGAATATGAATATTACCTTGAATAAGAAAGATAACCTACTATAAATAACAAAGGTTTCTTGATCTTAGATGATTACTTGGAATGGATTAAAAAGCTTGGAATTAAACTAGTAAACTTGAAAGGATTTTCGAAGTGTTCTGGAAGTGTTCTTCCTAAGATGATTATAGCTTGATTCTTGAAGTAATTTTTGATGAAGATGATGATTAGCTACTGGAAAAATTCGTTCATAAGTGTGTGCGTGTGTTGAGAGAGAATTAGAAAGAGAATTGGAAGTGAAATGGAGTGAATGATGAGTGGTAAATGGTGAGTGGTGAGTGGGGTTAAAAGGAGTTCTAGTTAGTTGACTAGTTCATGGTAGAAGTTAAAATTGATTAGTCATGCATGACATAATCAAGAGTGGAATCCCATGCTAGTTCCTATTGGTATATACCCATAGTAAGTACGTCTAGTAACTGTGTATAATACGGGTATGAATACGACAAGAATTCTTGATGAAAAAAGAATGGGAATGTAACTGTAACCATTTTCATTAAGTATGAGTGTTTTGATATATGTCTTGAAGTCTTCCAAAAGTATATTAATACATCTAAATACACTACATGTATATACATTTTAACTGAGTCGTTAAGTCATCATTAGTCGTTACATGTAAGTGTTGTTTTGAAACCTTTAAGTTAACGATCTCATTTAATGTTGTTAACCCATTGTTTATTATATCTAAGAGATGTTAAATTATTATATTATCATGATATTATGATATATTAATATATCTTAATATGATATATATACATTTAAATGTCGTTACAACGATAATCGTTACATATATGCCTCGTTCGAAATCCTTAAGTTAGTAGACTTGTTTTTACATATGTAGTTCATTGTTAATATACTTAATGATATGTTTACTTATCATAATACCATGTTAATTATATATATATATCCATATATATGGCATCATATAGTTTTTACAAATTTTAACGTTCGTGAATCACATGTCAACTTGGGTGGTCAATTGTCTATATAAAACCTATTTCAATTAATCAAGTCTTAACAAGTTTGATTGCTTAACATATTGGAAACACTTAATCATATAAATATCAATTTCATTTAATATATATAAATATGGAAAAGTTCGGGTCACTACAAAACCATCAACGAGTTGTACACTTGAAGCTACAAGCATCAAGGATGAGAACCGTGATGAGCATCAAGCACTAAGAACCCCACCGGAGCACTTGTTTACTGTTTTTTGGGATCTGATCAGTAACCTGGGCTACTGTAAAGTTGATTTTCAGTTAGTTCGGTTTGAGTATATGATTTTCCGTTTAGGCTTCGTCTTAATCCGAGTTATGGTTTAGGATTTATGGCACTCCGAAAGTCACTACGCCCTTGTAACGTTGTGCTGAAATTTCTGACCTACTCACACTTAAACCGTTGCCACGGTCAAACGAAGACGAGTTAGGTTCTGAAAATTGGTCAGCAACTAGGGGACTCATATATGGAGTCATATCCACTGATTACGCGTCTTTTCGATTTACGTAGAGATCGTAACAGCTGACCAAAGTCAGCCTATTGTTTCGATCTCTATTCTTGTCAAACTAACTTAGTTTTTATGATGATGAATGATGATGATGATGACACTTAAACTTATTTTATGCACTATTAGAACTTATAAAGACAACCTACTGACCTAGTAACCTTTGATTTAGGTTGACGACCTTTCGGACCGACTTACTACTTGCACACTTTCGTATCGACTTGTATTGCTTATTCACTATGAGTTATAGCTTCCCTTTTTACTTTACTATTTTTGGGACTGAGAATACATGCGCTTTTTATGTTTTACTTATTTGACACGAGTACTTAAACTTTACATATGTGTGGGTTATATAACGGCATAAACTTTCCCCTTAGCACGGTAATGTTTAACTATTGGTTTTTGAACCGGTAGACGCGAATCTTAGATATGGATCCATAGGGTTTGATATCCCCACTCGGGCTAGTCGCGCTAGCATTTAACGGGTGTTTAATACTTCGAGGACATACGCACTCGACAGGTGTACTTTCAGGGGGTGATATTTATATTTACGTTAAGTCTAGTTACCATATGCCCACAGTTATACATATATTTTTCATACTGTTTTAAAACATTGAAATCTCTTGGTCAATCATATATTACTGTTATAACTTAAACTATAGCTCACGAACATTATTGTTGACCTTTTTAAGCATGTTTTCTCAGGTGCTTAGAGGTATCTTGCTTCCGCTGTTTAGACTTGCTGTCTTGGTGTTTAGACTTGCTGTTAAGGACCTACTGTGTTAGATTTCCGCTGCATTACTTAGAGATGTCTCAATCATGAAACTTTTAATTTGCATTCGCAACTTATGTTATTTTCAAATAATAACTTTGTAACGACCTTTGTGTCACGTTATCTTTTGTAAACGTTATCTTTTATGAATGCAAAACTGGTTTTCAAATAGCATGTAGTACTTGATCGTGTAAAGATCCTGTTGTTGACGAATCGTACACGATGGTTTTGTACGGGGCGTCACACCTTAAATGAAAACTAACAACCATTTCATCATACTAATGAGATCATACCAATCCAAATATTATACAACATTACAATTGATATACTGAACGTAAAGCAGATAGAAACCTAATAGATACCTAAACAGTTAATATGACTTAATCCTAGGGCAACAATCAAACAAGAACATGCAATAGATTTGGGTCATACATTTGAGGCACTAACTAGATCTTAACAGCTCCTAAGAGGTCTCTTTGGAATAGTCAGTAGGCATAAAAGGTCATTCATGTCTCAATTCCTAAGTTCCGTGTCCTAAAAGCGCATTAGATGCCTCTGGGGAACTCCGGTCATATCGAGTTCATATAATCTTCAGATACAGTATAACCAGGGAGTCTTAATCCTATGATGTAGCTAAGTTCATATAGGTATAAAAGTCCGAATCACAACCTAGCTTGGTCAATCCTTAAGATGCTAGCATACAAATCTATCGGACTCACAAGTTCAGCATAACAACGATAACCGTACTAATTTAACATAACTACGCTAACCCAAACTTCTATCATGGCAACATACAGATTAATTAAGCTAACATGGTAATATCGGAACGCATTATTAAACATAAATGATAACAATACATGTTTAATTAAAAAAGACAAGTGTTTCGGATAAAAACCTGAAAAGGATGAAGAAATCTGCCCGAGATCGCAGGGACTCGCCGGGATATCCTCCGAAAAATAAAAGCTAAGCTAGCTACTACTAAAAACTAACTAAAAGCTTAAAAATCTAAATTGAAGTATAAATTTGAGTGTGTGTAAAAATGAATGCAAAAAACCCTTTAAGTAGACTTGGAAATTGACTGCATACGGCTGGCAGGACGTATGGGCTACCAAGCCGGATTTCATGCCCGTTTGCTGAGGCGGTATGGCAGGCCGTTTTTCACACTGGCAGGACGTATGCAAACCGGATGGCAAACTGTATGGCCTATCCTGGTCAGCTTTATTATCTGGATCGTAACTTGCTTTCCTTGGTCGTAACTTGTCTTTCATCGTTTTCACTTTAGAATCTTCGTTTTAGCTCCGTTCTACTTCATTCTTTTTGCATCGCCTTTGTAATTACTTAATCTACAAAATTAACCGAAAAAGCGATTATTTTGGTGACAAAGTTTGGAACTTTATGGATTTAGGATTCAATATCGGGGTAAAAACGTGACTTTTTGTCCGATATCAAATACCCCATACTTAGCTTTGCTTGTCCTTAAGCAAAAAGTGGGAATATAAGGTTCCTTTCTAATAGATTCTCTCTTGCCCACCCTTAGATTCTTTTATTATACCTTCATCAGAAGTTGTCACATCTTTCAAAAGTAGTAGAAAAAGTTTCAAACTTCGATGGTTTTAGTCGCTAGATTTCAAACTTGTCCATAGTGAAAAAGGCATACTTTCCAACTCTCAGATGTAGAGTATACATGATCAGGCTTCTCACTAGAAGATAACTCATATCACTCAAGTGTTTAGGGTGCCCTAATCTAGTTGTATTGTCGCTCAGAAGCCAGTCGTGTAACGGTTCTCATCATAGGCTTAGTAAAGCATCGATATCTCCACCGACTAAGTAAGGATGACACTGATCCTCTTCCTAGGCATTATTTCAAGAGGAAGACGGGTTGTAGGGTTGGTTGAGAAGTTTGTGGAAAGGTGAAAGGTATCCAGATCTTTTGATTTTTAAAGAGAATTGATAGATTTTGATTCTTCAGTGTATCCATTTCGGATTGGAATGGCTTGAATTCCGCGACGCGTTTCTTCGGAAGATGCGGATTTTGCTAAGACTTTTGTCTAGAATTTTCCTTGGTTCTTCCGTCAATCCTTCTTTGGGCAACTTTCTGGGTTTTTTTTGCCTTTATTCTAGAGACTTTGCTCTTTCATATATATATATATATATATATATATATATATATATATATATATATATATATATATATATATATATATATATATATACCCTTTTCTTCATAACTTTTGTCCTTTGTTTCTGGTGCCCAGAGAGGAAGTGATAATTCTCCAAAAATAGGTCTTTGACCTATAAAAAACAATCGAGGGTTCGGAATCTTTTAACAAGTGCTTTTGAAGCGAATATAATTGATCTATCTCTTTATTGATCTCTGGATCTTTTGAAAAGTGGAAAAAGGAATGAAGGTGAATGGGTAGTGTATTTTGGGAATGAATTTGGGGTGTGTATTTTCTGATTCATCAACTCTTTGGTGTGAGTTGGTCATTTTAAATGCGTGGACTGGAAACAGAAACGGATGGCTTTTGTCTTTTCTATTCAGAATGATTTCAGAAGGAGGATCGCACCTACACCACGTATGGCGCTTACTAACCATTGACCTTGAAACGTATGTTAAAACCAAATTCTAACTTAAACGTACATCGGCACTCTCATCAAATGAATTGACAAAGTACTATAGATTTGATGGGTCATACAGGTACTTTGGGTCCAAGAGTCCTCACTTTTTAGGAGTAGGGGGTCGTGCTTGGTCATGCGTAGCCTTTTACATATTTTTTAGAAAGAAATCTTTTGACACAAATCATGAGTTTTAGCTTAATCGTTCCGTTCTATTGAATGTTCCGAAAACTGATATCTAGCAATTTTATAGAATCTTTTAGGTAAAACAAGGTAAGAATTTTTCAAAATTCCCAAATATTCTTTGCCAACCACTTTTTAGACAAAAGAATTTTTTCAAGATTTTGGCATTTACGGTTACTTGTCCTTAAACCTTCCCTAGAATAGAATATTTTAATACTTTGATAAATTAATGACAATATCTTATAGAATCTCTAAGTTGGTTGCGAGGATGACCCCACACTTAGAGATTTTAGTGCGTAATAATTGAAAGAGTTTTGAGGAAAGATTACTTCCCTACGGTCAGGTTACTCTCCTAGTGCTAGACTTTCCTATGGTCAGGCTGCTAATGCTAGAATGGACCAGTCTCTTTGATAAAATTCTGCATGAAGAACAAAATAGAGTAGCATTTCCACTATATATAGTACATATATATATATATATATATATATATATATATATATATATATATATATATATATATATATATATATATATATATATATATATATATATATATATACTATAGTTGCATTGGATCCAAAAAATACTTCAGATTTTGACTTTCAATCAAGTCCTGAAGTTAGCCAGCAAACTAAAGAATTGCTTGTGAAAGCATCTGCAAATGCTAAAGCAATGGAAGAAACACAATCAAATGTTTTAGCTAAAAAAATGAATGCGGCAAGGCGGAATGTGCCGCAGAAGCGTGAAGAGCAGAGAACAGAAGAAATAAATTCCAAATTAACATCTGCAAGTGCGCAGACAAAAATGGATAAAATGTCAGTTAATGAAGGTAATGCGCATAGTGGCGCTAAAATCGCAGAAAAAGGAATGTCAAAAAAGAATGCGAAAAAAGTGCTCACACCTTTAGAGGTAAAGCAATTGTTAAAAGAAAAAGGTTTGACCTCCGTATTCTAAACAATTTTGAATGGCCACTCAATGAATCATCACCGAATGCGCAAAGGTTAGTAATACAACATGATGAAGGAGTGCGAGATGAAGTGCAAGACCAAAGAGCTTTTGGTTCACCAGTGCTACTTTTAAAGAAAGCGAAAAGTGCTAAAGTTGTATTGCCAAATTCAGATAATTTTGAAAATTCTGAAAGTGATCCTGAAGTGGTGAAAATTGCGAAGTTAAAACGCAAAAAGCCTTCCACGCCTGTTCCGCGTTACTATGAAGAAGGAGAAACATCCCAGGCTGCGAAAATGGAAAATGCACAAACATTTTTAGCAGATATGTTTAAAAAGTTGGCACCAAAGGATATGCAACACAAATTTGAGCATCCAGATGTTATACAACAAATGATTGAGAAATATTGCGCGAAAAATAAAGAAGTGCGGCCAAAAAAGGCAACTGAAATTACATTTGCGATTGATAAGTTTGTGGAGCACATATCTGATTACCCAATCACCACACCACCCATTGTGCCTGCAACTTTGGGTGTGTATTCAGGGTTAACAGATCCACTTGATTTTTTTGCAAAGATTTGAAGGTGTTGTAAGCACGTATAATTGGGATGAGACGGTTGCGTGCCACGTTTTCCCAATGGTGTTACAGGGATTAGCGCGTGAATGGTTTCATAATCTAAACGCAAGAAGCATTGCGGGATTTGTTGATTTAAGAGAAAAATTTCTCTTGCAATTTCAAAACATGTTACCGCAGAAAAAGACGCACATCGAGTGCCATGACATTAAACAGGGTTTTAAGGAAACATTGGGAAGTTTATTGACAAGGTACATTTATGAATGTCAAAAAATCCCAAATCTTAATGAAGATCAAAAAATTTCTGGTTTTGTGCATGCGATAAATCCTTAAAGGCACCCAACACTTGTGCGACGCCTTCGCAGAGATGTTCCGCGTAATTTTACTAAAGTTATGCAGGAAACATATGATTATATTTGCTGTGGTGAGGAAAGTAATATAGTGCAACATTGCGTATGGGGCAAGGACAGAAATTGGCGTGATGATAATGACACATACCGTGATGGTAATCGGGATGGATACCGCGATTATAACCGCGGATCTGGTCAGCAAAGAAGGAATAACAATGGTGGAAATTGGCGTAATGATCGACAGGGTAATAATTTAGATGGCGGAAATCAAGGTTATAATAATCGTGATAGGAATTACATGCGAAAATGGAATAATGATTCCTTTGTTGTAATTCAAAAATTGTCCAAAACGCCAAAGGAAATACTCTTGCAAGAGCGTGTTGCTAAAGCATTTCCAGACCCACCGCAGTTGAGTGATAACAATAGGCGTGACAAGTCAAAATTTTGTATCTTTCATGATGATTATGGGCATGATACAAACAGATGTCGCGACCTTGTTGAGTTAATCGCAGAAGCGGTTGGGCAGGAAAAATTCAATCATCTTTTAATTAACAAGGAAGCAAGCTCCACTGACACAATGGTTGTACCCGCATTAGCTGCTACTCCAAAAACACCAAATGTTAATACGGTGTTACAACAAGAGCGCAAAGCACCCGCGGTTAAAAACTTAGGTGCGAAGGTGGTTGGAAAAAAGGATACTTTGCAGCAAATTCAAGTCATAAACATGGTGAATGTTAATGGTGATATACAGACGCAAAAACCGCTTGAAAGTTATGAAAAATGGTAACTTGAGCCTATAACTTTCGTGTCAGAAAATGGTTGCGGATTTTTAGAAGAACCAATTGTGATATCATGCAAGATTGTAGGACTGGGTATTCAAATAATGAAAGTTCACAAAGACACTGGTAGTAGTGTTGATGTTATGTATAATCAGTGTTTTTGCAAACTACCAAAGGATGTTCAATCCAAGCTAAAGTCAACCGCAATGTCTTTATCAGGCTTTTCTGGTGAATCTGCGTGGCCTATAGGGTAGTTAGCATTGGAAATTGAAGTTGTTGATGAACAAAATGCACAGTTTTCGCGTAAAGCTTTATTGAATCTGTATGTAATGAATACTATTTCGCGTTATAACATTCTTCTGGGGCACACAGCTGTTTGTAAGCTGGGCATTGTTTCATCCCTAATTCATGGGATGGTAAAGTTTGCAACTTATAATGGCATTATGACAGTTACATCTGCGGTTCAACAGCCATTGTGTGCATCTATAATGATGAATGGTAATGTGGGAACAGAAGGTCATGTAGTGGTTACAAACGTAGAGGTTATGGTGATATATTGATATTAAATGTGAGTGTTTGAAATTTCACATGGAAATTTTAGTGCGAATGATGGTTAATGCAGATTTTGACACGCATATTATTGTTTAGAAGTAAAGATGGCAAGTGCCTTTACTTACTGTATGTTGTTTGATACAACAAAATGTGAATAAATAAAGTGTTTCAATTTCTGTTACATTATAATGATGAATGAGGCCTAAAGTGATGGAAAAGCCCACTTTATGCAGAATTATATTAAGGCTCATAATGCAATTGATTTCATCAAAATAATGCTGTTTAAATTGATAACCATTTTGTTATGCGAAATGAAATGATGGATATAAATGAAAATTTGTGCAAAAATTGTAAATCAGGAACAGTGTGAAAGTACCAGGCTCAAAATTGAATAAGTGATGGTAAAGCCCACTTAATGTTTAAATATAAATAAATAAAAGGTGTATGCAAAAAGACGGATACTTATAATTTTCCCAAGGTATTTAAATGCTTGGATGCTTCGCATAAAACACAAACTTTCCTAAGGATTGTTTCAGCGGACTTGGAAGATTCATAATGTGTGAAAACACGTGTATACAGGTTGTTTCGCATAAAGTAATTGTTTATTATGTGTACAATAATAAACAGTGAAAATGCAAAGGACAATGCTAGTGATTATGAATATTGAAAAGTACTTAAAGCGCTATAAAAATAAAAAGTTGCAACTAATATAAACATTTTCCATTAATAAAACCGCATACGACAGCGGTCAAGTGTTACAAAAAATAAACGCAATCATAATTGCGAATTCACTATGAGTTTACAATTCAAGTTCCATAATGTCCTTAATAGTAATATTCTCCTGTTGGCTAAGTGCGGCAAGAGCTGGAATATCAATACGCTCTATGCCTTGGCTGGTTTCGGTATAAATCTTCTCCGCAACCTCCATTTCGCATACTTCTTTATCAATGACCTCTGGATATGGTGGACCAATTGTAACAACCCGGAATTTTCCAACGTTTAATTAATAATGTTTATTATTAATGCTTGCACTTTGATGAATGTATTTTATTACATTTACTTGTTACCGTACATGACTTTGCATGTCCCGACTTGTCTTTGTGACACACGTACTTTTCACAAATAATATTTTGGATATTATTTACATTCATGATTAATTTTTATTAATCATTTTTAATTAACTAAGGTTACTAGTTAATTACTTGGGCTTTGTTTATTTAATTATTACTTACTTACATACTTGGGCTTTATAAATGTACATAAACTTAGAGGCCCACCCTACACACTTAATGGACTAAGTTAGCCCATCTTTTATGCAAGTAGTTCATTATGATACAACTAGAATGGTTAGTGAAGTAAGGAGGCTAGTTACATGTAAACTTACAACACTTTCCCATGTCAACTTACTTTATTACCATTTCAAGCCAACATCTCCTCCCCATGCATGGATACAAGCTTGTGACCACCCTCTTTTGGCCACCCTTGGGCCGTCAGTTTTGATGGGGATAAAGGGGGGTTTAAATTTTTTTTTGAGTTACTTATTCACTTGTATCTCATTTCATTTCACACACACAAAAATACTTGCAACTTTCTCTCAACTTTTCTCTCCATTCTTGTAAGTAACAAGTCTTCTTTTTCTTTCTTTTTCTCTTGTAAAAACCGAATCATAAACAAACATATCATCATCATTTGCTTGTTTATTACTTGTTCTTTTGTTGTTGTTGTTTACTTACTAATTATTAAGAATCAAACTTTCTAGTTTGTTCTTCATATTATCTTGTCATTACAAGAACAAACAAGAACCTAAATTTTCTAGTTTATGGTTCTACATTTAATGCTTTAAAAGATTTAAAGTTCATGAGTTTTAAAATCATACTTGTATCCATGTTTGTAAACTTAAAGTTTACTTTCTTAAAGATCAAAGCCTTGGCTTGAATCTTTAAAGTATGAATAACCATGAACTTGTTACTTGTAGATTTAACTTATTTCTTCATTTTATGTACTTTAAAGTTGAAATGTTGTTAATTTGGTCAAGTATTACTAGTTAATCTTGATCTCATATTTCTTGAAACTAAAAGTTAACTTTATAAGTTCAAGAACATGGAAGTATAACTTTCTAGTTATAACTTCATATACTTATGAAAGATCTAAGTTTCTATAGCTCATGGTCTTCTAATTTTGTTGCAAACAAGGGCTTATGAGCTTACATACACTTTACAAGATGAGAATCTAAGTTTCATGACTTATGGTTTCATTAAAGTAAAGATTCAAGTGTTATGACTTTGGATTTACCATAGTAACTTTAGATTTAGAATTTTAGGTCTTGGATCTTCAAGATCTAACTAAGAACTATGTTCTACAACTTAAGATCTTGATTATTTAGTTTACTTTCAAGTTTGTAGTTTAATATTACTTTTAGAGTTCATGTATGTGTCGGATCTAAGATCTTGATGTAACTTTGGTTAATCAAACTACTTGCAACACTTAATTGAGTTGTGCTACTTATCTTAGACTTACACTTGTTTTATGATGGTCAAAATTTGGTAAAGATGGTGCAAACACATCAACAAGTTGTACACTTGAAGCTATATGCCTCAAGGATGAGAACCGTGATGAGCATCGAGCACCAAGAACCCACCGGAACACTAAACCTACTGTTTTAGGGTCTGATCAGAATACCTGGGCTACTTTAAATTTTTATTTTCAGTTAGCTCTATTCGAGTATATAATTTTTTGTTTAAGACTCGTCTTAATCCGAGTTACGGTTTAGGATATATGGCCCTCCGAACGTCACTATGTCCTTTTAACGTTGTGCTGAAAATTCTGACCTACTCGCACTTAAACCGTCGCCACGGTCAAAAAAAGATGATTTTGGTCCTGGAAATTGGTCAGCCTCTATGGGACTCATATACGGAGTCATGGCCACTGGTTTCACCTTATTTCAGTTTATATAGAGGTCGTAGCGGCTGAACGAAGTCAGCCTTTATTTTAAACTCTTTTCATGAACGAAACCTACTTTACACTTTTTGTTTGATGATGAATGATGATGATACTTAAGACCTACTTTACATACTTATAAACCTATTGGGACGATTTACTGACTTAATAACTTTTGACTTAGGTTGAGGACTTTCCGGACCTACATACTTGCTTACTTTCCCGAACCAACTTTACTACTACTTTACCACTATGAGTTATAGCATCCCTTTTTACTTTAACTATTTTGGGAACTGAGAATACATGTGCATTTTACGTTTTACATATTAGGCATGAGTACTTAAACTTTATAAATGCGTGGGTTATACAACGGCATAAACTTTTCCCTTAGCTCGGTAACGTTTAGTCATTGGTCTTTGAACCGGTGAACGCGAATCTTAGATATGGATCCATAGGGTTTGACATCCCCACTCGGGCTAGTAGCGCTAGCATTTAATGGGTATTTAATACTTCATAAACATACGCACTCGCCAAGTGTACTTTTAGGGGATGATAAATGTTAAGTTAGTTACCAAGTGCCCACGGTTATACATATATTTTTCATACTGTTTTGAAACGATGTTTGAAGCACTGAAATCTCGTGGCCTACCTTACATTACTGTTATACTTAAACTATAGCTCACCAACCTTTTTGTTGACGTTTTTAAGCATTTTTTTCTCAGGTGCTTAAGGTTTGCTTGCTTCCGCTGTACTAGTCATGCTTTGTAGACACCCGCTGCGCTTGTTAGAGTTGTCACCGCATGAAACGTTTTATTTGCATTCGAACTATGTAACGTTTTGAAACAATGATTTGTAACGACCATTGGGGTCACGTACTATTACTAATTGCTTCTGTTCATTGAAGCATACTTCTGTTTTAAAACATTTGATGTTGGTTAAGACATCACCTTTTATTATGAATGCAAACTTCTTTTGAAACAACATATAGTATTTGACCTTGTAATGATCCTGTTGTTGATGATTCGTACATGATGGTTTTGTACGGGGCATCACATTTGGTATCAGAGCATTGGTTGTAGGGAATTAGGTTGCATTAGTGAGTCTGGACCGACCTGAGTAGGATTCACTAATAGGACTAATCTACAACTTGCTAGTTTACTTGTTTCTGCGGAATTCGCTGCATGCTGCTGCTTATTTTTACTGCTATATGCCGTATGCTACTACATGACTTCACTACTGCATGCTATTATCTGTTTTCGATTGCAAGATACTTACCGTTATTGCCATGCTACTTACTGTTACACATGATTTAGACTGTCGTAGTTACTTTGCCTAATATGTGCTTGCTTTATAACTTACTGACATGGAAAAAGATATTTTTTCCTTGTTCAGATGTCGGATATTCCACCTGTCATCATTTTGGACAGCGACACAGACTCATCAGCCACCTCACCTGCCATCATTGCCGATTCTCAGATTCCGTCGTCGACACCCTCCAGTAACTCAGGCGCTTTGTCCTCCGGAGCTAGTAGCCATGCACCCAGCCCAGTGATTACCTCAGACGGAGCCGAGGACCCACCGGAGATTCCAGCTCCACTTGCCCCAGGACCTCTGGAGCCACAGTACCATCCCGGTAGTGCTGTGATTCCCGCGGAACTTGGGGAAGGTCCGGTCCGTAATGAGCATAACCATTGGTGCTGACGCCTTCCTGATGGACATCTTGTGCTGATCGAACCCGGAAGATACCGACAGATGATGGCCGCCTGAGGAGAGCCACCCGTGCAGCCACCCCCAGCCGATCTAGATGACCCATCATCCGCCGATTCTTCATCCGACGACTCATCCTCTGACGACTCTAATGACGAGGATTCAGATGAGGACCCTGATGATGCACCAGTACAGCCACCCTCCACCCCACCGAAGAAGCGGTACCGTTTCGATGGTACCGTCATTCCGGGGATTAATAGAGGTCGACCATTCGTTGACGCTCATGGTTGGCGTCGTAGGATTACTGCCCGAAAGCGGCTTGTGTCGTGTCCTGCTGATCCCTTCATCCGTAAGTCTTACCGTTACACAGCATCTACTTCTGGTGCCGGACCATCTGCACCACCAGCTGCACCAGCTCCACCCGTACCGACTGCACCGCCTACCCCACCATCTCCCTCTATCAAGGAACTGACGAGAGAGGTGGAGATCCTCCATGCTCGGGTAGCTGAGCTTGAGGACCAGATGTCCCACGTAATGGACATCCTACACCCACCATCACCGTAGGACATTTGTAGTAGATTTCATTATGTAATCTCATTTGTAGTTTCATGTATTACTTATGTACTGTACGAACCTATGCGGCTGTATGCAACTTATTATTAATGAATGGAACTTTGTGTTGTTCAATTCTTGCACAGTGTTCTATTTACGTTACTGTGTGATGACTTTGTGGTATCTGAATCTATTTGCGTTACTTAATAAACATGTGATGTGTTGATTCCATGCTGGTTACCATATACTGTATTATTACTATTTGAATACTAGATTTTGACTTGAGTCAAAAATTTTGTTTAGAACATCAATGGCCAACGGAAGATCAACACCCACCACAGCCCAAATTGAGGAAATGATCAATGAATGAGTCGCCGCCCCTTTAGCAGAAATGAACTCCCAAGCTCCACCGTCACCGGTTATCCAGCCCATTCGTAATGGGTGTACATACAAAGAGTTTCAAAGCTGCAAGCCCCACAACTTTAGTGGAACTGAGGGGCCAGTTGGTCTCACTAGGTGGTTTGAGAAATTAGAATCTGTGTTTCGAGTTAGTAACTGCTCAGAGGCGAACAAAACCAAGTTTGCTTCATGTACGCAGTCTGCCGGCGTACTAACATGGTGGAACATCTTAGCTCAAGCAAAGGGTATTGATGAGGTGTTTGCTACCCCATGGGAGGAATTCAAAGGGGCCCTGATTGAGGAATATTTCCCTAGGATAGAGATCCAGAAAATGGAGATGGAGTTTATGCAGTTGAAGGTTGTAGGAAACGATCTCGATGGTTACAACCGTAGCTATCTAGAATTAGCCTTGATGTGTCCTACCATGGTTACCCCGGAGTTTAAGCATATGGAAAGGTATTTGTGGGTACTTCCTAAGTCCATTAAGGGAAATGTCACCTCATCTAAGCCACCCAATGTCCCGGAAGCAATACGCATGGCGCATACCTTAATGAAACAAATCATCACCGATGAACCAGAAAATGAAAAATCCGATGCGGGTAGTAGTGAAAAGCAGTGGGACAACAACAACAAGGGGAGAGCCTATGATCAAACCCCTTCTAAGAGGCACAACAATGATGGGAATCCCAATCCAGTCTGCCACAGTTCAAGAGGTGCTACAAGCACCATACCGGGTACTGTAACGTTGTTTGTGAAAAATGCAAGAAGAACGGGCATATTGGCAGAGACTGCAAGATCACCACCATGACTGGGAAGCCGAACCCTACTGGACCAAGAAAGTGTTATGAATGCGGATAAACGGGCCACTTCAGAAATGAGTGTCCCAACAAGCGAAAGGACGGCGGACCACCGCGTGGACGAGCTTTCAATGTAAATGCAAGAGATGCTCGTGAGAACCCCGACTTGGTGACAGGTATATTCACTATCAACAATCTATTAGCTTCTGTCCTATTTGATACTGGTGTCGATAGAAGTTACATATGTAGACACTTTTGAAATAAGATAAAATTGGTCGTTAGTTCCTTCAAAGGAGAGTATACTTGTAGAGGTAGCCAATGGAAAACTTGAGAAAGTTGACCATATTAGCCGAGGAGCCATTATCAACATAGCTGGTGCGGATTTCAAGATTGACTTGATACCCATCAAGTTGGGAAGCTTTGATGTTATTATCGGTATGGACTGGTTGACCAAGATAAGGGCCGACATTATCTGTGGAGATAAAACTCTTCGTATACCACACGGAGACGGTGAGCCATTGATTATTTACGGAGAGAGATGTAGCTCGAAACTGAATCTCATTAGTTGCATGAAAGCGCAAAAAATCATGAAGAAAGGACGTCTTGCGGTTCTAGCACATGTGAAAACCGTAGAAACCAAAGTGAAGAGTGTGGATGGCGTGCGAATTGTGAACGAATTTTCCGATGTCTTCCCGAAAGAATTGCCTGGATTACCGCCACCGAGAGCAGTAGAGTTTCAGATCAACTTAGTACCAGGAGCTGCACCTTCCGAAATGCAAGAGTTGTAGAGCCAATTACAAGAACTGCTAGACCGTGGATTTATCCAACCAAGTTTCTTGCCTTGGGGCGAACCTGTTTTATTTGTGAAGAAGAAGGACGGATCATTCTGCATGTGTATCGACTACCGTGAACTCAACAAATTGACGATCAAGAATCGGTATCCACTGCCATGAATTGACGATCTTTTTGATCAACTACAAGGATCGAGCGTTTACTCTAAGATCGATTTGATATCCGGTTATCAACAGTTGAGGGTGAAAGAGAGTGACGTGATGAAGACTGCATTCAGAACTCGTTATGGTCATTATGAGTTCCTCGTGATGCCATTCGGATTAACCAATGCACCTGCCGTGTTCATGGACCTCATGAATCGTGTCTGCAAGCCATACCTGGATAAGTTCGTTATCGTCTTCATAGATGATATCCTCATCTACTCCAAAAGCGAAGAAGAACATGAACAACATCCTCGACTAGTGCTTGAACTCTTGAGACAAGAGCAACTTTATACAAGATTCTCCAAGTGTGAGTTTTGGTTGAAGGAAGTCCAATTTCTGGGTCATGTTGTGAGCGACCAGGGTATCAAGGTTGATCCCGCCAAGATTGAAGCTATCAGCAAGTGGGAAACCCCCACTACTCCAACTCACATTCGCCAATTTTTAGGTCTCGCCGGTTACTACCGAAGATTTATTGAAGGTTTCTCTTTGATTGCGCGTCCTTTGATCGTGCTGACTCACAAAGGGAAGAAATTCATTTGGGAACCCGAACATGAATATGCATTTCAAACCTTGAAGAAGAAGTTAACCACCGCACCTATCTTATCACTTCCTGAAGGCAGTGACAATTTCTTCGTTTATTGCGATGCTTCGAAAAGTGGTTTTGGTTGTGCACTGATGCAACGAATAAAGATTATTGCTTAAGCCTCCCGTCAACTGAAGATTCATTAGCGAAATTACACTACGCACGATCTCAAACTTGGAGCCGTTGTCTTTGCGCTCAAACTGTGGAGACACTATCTTTATGGAACAAAGAGCACTATTTTCACCGATCATAAGATCCTTCAACACATCTTTGATCAGAAGCAACTGAACATGAGACAGCGTCGATGGATCGAGACTCTGAACGACTATGATTATGAACTTCGTTATCACCCTGGCAAGGAAAATGTTGTAGCTGACGCTTTGAGCCGAAAGGAGAGGATGGTACCTCTTCGTGTTCGGGCACTGAACATCACCATTCATTCAAATCTCAATAGCCAGATCCGAGTAGCCCAAGATGAGGCTCTCTAGGAGGAAAATATATCTCATGAACACTTGAACATTCTCGTCTCTCAATTCGAGGTTAAGGAGACTGGACTTCGATATTTTGCCGGAAGGATTTAGGTACCTCTTTATGGAGATCTACGGAACCTTATACTAGATGAAGCCCACAAGTCGAGATATTCGATTCATCCCAGAGCGTGCAAAATGTACCACGATCTTAAGGAACAGTAGTGGTGGCCGAATCTTAAGAAGGATGTTGCAACTTATGTTGGGAAATGTTTGACTTGCTTGAAAGTAAAGGCCGAGCATCAGAGGCCCTCTGGATTACTTCAACAACCGAAAATCCCACAATGGAAGTGGGAAAGGATAACAATGGATTTCATTACTAAGCTGCCAAAGACGGTGGGCCGATACGATACCATCTGGGTTATCGTTGACCGTCTTACCAAATCTGCACACTTTCTAGCTATGAAGGAAATGGATACGATGGAGAGACTCACTCAACTATACATCAAAGAGGTTGTATCTCGTCATGGTGTACCTTTATCGATCATCTCAGATCGCGATCCCCGTTTTGCTTCTAGATTTTGGCGTTCTTTGCAAGAAGCCTTGGGAACTCGTCTCGACATGAGTACTGCTTATCACCCACAGATCGATGGTCAGAGCGAACGCACAAATTTAGACTTTGGAGGACATGTTGCTTGCATGTGTTATCGATTTCGGAAAGGCCTGGGAAAGGCATTTGCCACTCGCCGAATTTTCTTACAACAACAGTTATCACTCGAGCATTAATGCCGCACCTTTTGAAGCGTTGTATGGCCGCAAGTGTTGATCTCCTATTTGTTGGGCCGAAGTAGGCGAAAAGCAAATCACCGGACCCGAGGTTGTCCATGAAACAACTGAGAAGATTGCTCAAATTCAAGCGAGACTTAAGACGGCCCGCGATCGTCAAAAGAGTTATGCTGATCTTAAACGTAAAGACTTTGAATTCAATGTGGGTGACCGTGTAATGTTGAAGGTTGCACCTTGGAAAGGTGTGATCTATTTTGGAAAACGTGGGAAGCTCAACCCGCGATACATTGGTCCTTTTGAAATCTTGGAGCGTGTTGGACCCGTTGCTTACCGTTTGGATCTTCCAACTCAATTGAGCTCCGTTCATCCTACCTTTCATGTATAAAATTTGAAGAACTGTCTTGCTGAACCGGAATATGTCATACCTTTGGAGGAACTTACAATTGATGACAAACTCCACTTCGTGGAGGAACCTATTGAAATTATGGACTGTGAGGTCAAAACTTTGAAACAAAACAAGATTCCGATCGTCCGAGTACGATGGAATGCCAAACGAGGACCTGAGTTTACTTGGGAACGAGAGGATCAAATGATGCAGAAGTATCCTCACCTTTTCCCGACTCCTCCATCTACCTCAGCTTAAAATTTCGGGACGAAATTTTCTTTAACAGGTGGGTAATGTAACAACCCGGAATTTTCCAACGTTTAATTAATAATGTTTATTATAATTGCTTGCGCTTTGATGAATGTATTTTATTACATTTACTTGTTACTGTACATGACTTTGCATTTCCCGACTTGTCTTTGTCACACACGTACTTTTCACGAATAATATTTCGGATATTATTTACATTCATGATTAATTTTTATTAATCATTTTTAATTAACTAAGGTTACTAGCTAATTACTTGGGCTTTGTTTATTTAATTGTTACTTACTTACATACTTGGGCTTTATAAATGTACATGGACTTTGAGGCCCACCCTACACACTTAATGGACTAAGTTAGCCCATCTTTTATGCAAGTAGTTCATTATGATACAAGTAGAATGGTTAGTGACGTAAGGAGGCTAGTTACATGTAAACTTACAACACTTTCCCATGCCAACTTACTTTATTACCATTTCAAGCCAACATCTCCTCCCCATGCATGGAAACAAGCTTGTAACCACCCTCTTTTGGCCACCCTTGGGCCGTCGGTTTGGATGGGGATAAAGGGGGGTTCCAAATTTTTTTTGAGTTACTTATTCACTTGTATCTCATTTCATTTCACACACACAAAAATACTTGTAACTTTCTCTCATCTTTTCTCTCCATTCTTGTAAGTAACAAGGCTTCTTTTTCTTTCTTTTTTTCTTGTAAAAACCGAATCATAAACAAACATATCATCATCATTTGCTTGTTTGTTACTTGTTCTTTTGTTGTTGTTGTTTACTTACTAATTATTAAGAATCAAACTTTCTAGTTTGTTCTTCATATTATCTTGTCATTACAAGAACAAACAAGAACCTAAACTTTCTAGTTTATGGTTCTACATTTAATGCTTTAAAAGATTTAAAGTTCATGAGTTTTAAAATCATACTTGTATCAATGTTTGTAAACTTAAAATTTACTTTCTTAAAGATCAGAGCCTTGGCTTGAATGTTTAAAGTACGAACAACCATGAACTTGTTACTTGTAGATTTAACTTATTTCTTCATTTTATGTACTTTAAAGTTAAAATGTTGTTAATTTGGTCAAGGATTACTAGTTAATCTTGATCTCATATTTCTTAAAACTAAAAGTTAACTTTATAAGTTCAAGAACATGGAAGTATAACTTTCTAGTTATAACTTCATATACTTATGAAAGATCTAAGTTTCTATAGCTTATGGTCTTCTAATTTTGTTGCAAACAAGGGCTTATGAGCTTACATACACTTTACAAGATGAGAATCTAAGTTTCATGACTTATGGTTTCATTAAAGTAAAGATTCAAGTGTTATGACTTAGGATTTAACATAGTAACTTTAGATCTAGACTTTTGGGTCTTGGATCTTCAAGATCTAACTAAGAACTATGTTCTACAACTTAAGATCTTGATTATTTAGTTTACTTTCAAGTTTGTAGCTTGATATTACTTTTAGAGTTCATGTATGTGTCGGATCTAAGATCTTGATGTAACTTTGGTTAATCAAACTACTTGCAACACTTAATTGAGTTGTGCTACTTATCTTAGACTTAAACTTGTGTTATGATGGTCAAAACTTGGTAAAGATGGTGCAAACACATCAACGAGTTGTACACTTGAATCTATAAGCCTCAAGGATGAGAACCATGATGAGCATCGAGCACCAAGAACCCACCGGAACACTAAACCTACTATTTTTCACGTCTGATCAGAATACCTGGGCTACTTTAAAGTTGATTTTCAATTAGCTATGTTCGAGTAGATAATTTTTCGTTTAAGACTCGTCTTAATCCGAGTTACGGTTTAGGATCTATGGCCCTCCGAACGTCACTATGTCCTTTTAACGTTGTGCTGAAAATTCTGACCTACTCGCACTTAAACCGTCACCACGGTCAAACGAAGACGAGTTTGGTTCTGGAAAATGGTCAGCATCTAGGGGACTGATATACGGAGCCATTTCCACTAGTCTCACCTTATTTCGGTTGGTATAGAGGTCGTAGCGGCTGAACGAAGTCAGCCTTTATTTTAAACTCTTTTCATGAACGAAACCTACTTTACACTTTTTGTTTGATGATGAATGATGATGATACTTAAGACCTACTTTACATACTTATAAACCTATTGGGACGATTTACTGACTTAGTAACTTTTGACTTAGGTTGAGGACTTTCCAGACCTACATACTTGCTTACTTTCCCGAACCAACTTTACTACTACTTTACCACTGTGAGTTATAGCATCCCTTTTTACTTTAACTATTTTGGGAACTGAGAATACATGCGCATTTTATGTTTTACATACTAGGCACGAGTACTTAAACTTTATAAATGTGTGGGTTATACAACGGCATAAACTTTCCCCTTAGTTCGGTAACGTTTAGTCATTGGTCTTTGAACCGGTGAACGCGAATCTTAGATATGGATCCATAGGGTGTGACATTCCCACTCAGGCTAGTAGCGCTAGCATTTAACGGGTGTTTAATACTTCGTAAACATACGCACTCGCCAAGTGTACTTTTAAGGGGTGATAAACGTTAAGTTAGTTACTAAGTGCCCACGGTTATACATATATTTTTCATACTGTTTTGAAATGCTGTTTGAAGCACTAAATCTCGTGGCCTACCTTACATTACTGTTATACTTAAACTATAGCTCACCAACCTTTGTGTTGACGATTTTAAGCATGTTTTTCTCAAGTGCTTAAGGTTTGCTTGCTTCCGCTGTACTAGTCATGCTTTGTAGACACCAGCTGCGCTTGTTAGAGTTGTCACCGCATGAAACATTTTATTTGCATTCAAAGTATGTTACCTTTTGAAACAATGATTTGTAACGACCATTGGGGTCACGTACTATTACTAATTGCTTCTGTTCATTGAAGCATACTTCTGTTGTAAAACATTTGATGTTGGTTAAGACATCACCTTTTATTATGAATGCAAACTTCTTTTGAAACAGCATATAGTATTTGACCTTGTAATGATCCTGTTGTTGATGATTCGTACATGATGGTTTTGTACGGGGCGTTACACCAATACCATAAGCGTCTGAAATTGTTGACAGAAATTCGTAGCGTTCGCGGAGCTTAACTGCGTTAAGGTAAGCTTGGAACTTCTGCGAAACTGGTTTGGAATCCATGATCTTATGGCTAAGGTCAGGAAGGTATGCGATAAGTTGTTTAAACTGGTCGTCTGTAGCTGCAAACTGCTGTTGGGACTCAAGCGCAGTAGTGAGCGTAGTCACTTGAGCCTCGGCTGATTGAAGTGCAGTTTGTGAAGTTCCAAGTTCTTTTTTCAGTTTGGCATTTTCTTTTACCAAACACGCAATTTTGTTATCAGCCTGCTTTAATGCTTTTTCTTGAGCTATAAGCTCTTTGACTAATTTGTCCCTGCGAGGGACATCATCAACAAGAAAACATACTGCAGCATACAAGTTCTGCACTCTAGCACTTTCCATGGGTTCATCATCAAACTTTTCAAACTCCGCACGGACATCTGCGGGAACTGCAGATCCAAGCTGAAATAACTGGTCTGCAGCTATTTCACGATCGATGTTCACGTGTTCATGGAGATGGTCGAATTTAACTGACATGATTGGGCTTGATGGAGTAAAGCCTTTATCGAACACATTGTGTGGAATATCCTGAGAGATATTGAACTGCGGACCTTCTTGTGAACTTTTTGTAAGATCGATGAGTTCTGCATGAAAATTTTTTAAAAAGAATTATATTAAGCAAAAGCAGTATGAATGCGTAATGATTGCAGTACGAATGCAGAATTTTTTATAAAGAAATTGTAACAAATATTTTGTATACCTTCTTCCTCGGAATCATCTTGAACTATGCGTTTTGAGCGTTTCTTTTCTGAAGCAGCGGGATTAATTGTAGAACTTTTGCATTTCGACTTTTCATGGATTTCAGCAATCATGTTCTCATTAATCAGCGGCTCTTCAACGTCAATAATTTTGTCATCCTCTAACGAACGACGATAAGAAGTGTATCCTGTGATATTCTTCTGACGCATAAGCTGGGCGAGAGAAATCTCTGCGAAAATAATGATAAATGTTAACAGTTGTATATGTATGAAAATACGCGTTAACAAAATGAAAATTGTAAATAGGACAAGTATATACCGTTATCATCTGCATCCTTGAAGATGCCAATTTGGTTTGCCCATACCCAGTGCGTGGAGATTCTGCCTACGTGTAGAGGCACAATCCCATAAGGTTGAATTTGCAGACGTGTATTAATGATCTGCTGGAAGGTTTCTGTTTCGTATTCATCAAGGGTAACGCGGTCTTTGCTGTATTCAGAACATGCGGTTACCCAGGTGTTAATCTTCTTGTATCCGTGGAGAGCAGTGCTTTTTATAAAGAAAAAAGATTGTTGCCAGTTGCAAACATTCTCTTTTGGTGTGTCCATAACACCATTGCTGCACTTAAAGGTAAACCAGCTGGCATCGTGAGTTAAGATGGTAGAAAACTTGCGAAATACGTCCAGAGAAGCTAGCCTACTGATGGCATTACAGTACATCTCAAATAATATAAGTTTCGCCACCGCATTAGGATGCAATTGGCTAGGACCAACCGCGTAAAACTGGCACGCAGTCAAGAAGAAGTCAGTAAAAGGAAGCCTAAGATTGCCTAAGTAAAGCGAGGTTTCATATATGGTAATATACTCCTTTGGGGGATTATCAGCAGTAACACCTGGTGCAGATGCAATGGGTATGAATTAATCATGCATCGGATAATTAAGCTTGATCTGTTCGAGTAACTCTTCGGTAATAAGTGAATTGTAATCATTCACTGAAGGACTAGAGGTTGCTGGAGAGCGTGATGTAGACATGATGAAAAGTAAGTATGTGATTTGGCTAAGTATGAGAAAGGAAAATGCAGTAAGATGACTGAATGCGATGTAACTTGTAAACGCACTTTTTTAGAGAGAGAAATTAGTGGGAGAAAGTGAAAATGGAAATATGCGGTTATGTTCTCTATTTATACTCATAAGGTTGCAAAATAGCCATTTCCAAATAATCATGATGATCCAACGGTTATTAAAATGCGAAGGGATTGCAACGGCTAGAAATATAGTCGTTAGAATTAACAATATAATGCGGATGGATCATTTAGATGATATGCAAAACTGCGTAATATATGCGAATGGCTTTTAAGCCCCATACAAACTACAATTTTTCTTTTTTAAGAGTTTATTGTCTTACATTTTCTGCAAAAATGTAACACAATAAACTGGGGGGACTTGATCATATACATACTTATGTATATGTATATTTGTAGTGCGTAAGGCCATTTAAAGGCAAAAGCATAAGACAGCTAAACCGTGGTGAATCCTAATGAGCGCGGTAGGATTACGCAGAATATTAAAGAGTGCGAAGGATTCTCGCAGTGTTTGGGCGGAATGCCTAAGTGTTCGCACATCTTACTTCCGCGTAACTCCTGAAGCTATAAATAGGGAGCTTGGCCTCTCATTTTAGGTTGTTGATTCTAGAAGAATTGCTCTAGCCATATTAATCTCCCTCGTGACTTTGCCCGAGACTTGTTCATTGTTTGGTTAAGGTAATTTGCGAAGACCGGGACATGGTTGTTGATCGTTTAGCACTTAACGAAATATGACAATAAGGTCCCAAAACCATAATCGACATCCATTATACCCCCCTCATTGCACTCAATCCTTGATTAACCTTAATAGAATAATCTAGGATTGATCATATCCATTAGGTCCGAAGAGATCATCATCGTCCTCAAGTCTCGGCATATACTCAAGTGGCTATCCTGCATCCAACTCAGGGCCCAATAGTGTGTCTAGACATAGGTCCGATGGTATCTCCAGGTGTGAAAGATTCCGAATGGCTCCTTATCAGGGATGCTCCCAGTGATCTCAAAGACCTGGGCCATAGGTGGTCAACGAAATAGGGATTGTGACTAAGTGGCAGCCCTCAGGTAGCTCATGAGTAGGGACCGTCTTAATGATTGGAGCAGGCTAAATAGCTAATACCGACGGTGTGATAGGCATAGCATGAACTGGAACGGCGGCTGAGGCTACTGAATGAACTGAGACTGGAGTAAAGCGCTTGGGAGTAGCTTGTTGTGTTGGCCGAACACGACGTGCTAGTGTGAATGATGACATGCCTAGAGTGCTCTGGGGCATTCCTTCACATTGAAGATATGCTCTGAAAGCTCTATAGAGTCTCTGATGATCTCTACGTAACGCCCATGTGAAATTTGGGTCACTCATGGTGGCTCTATGGTGAATCACAATCTGCGGGTCACGTGGCTCTAATGGCTTTGGATGCTCAACGGGTCTTGAAGCTAAATGCCTGGAGCGTCGTACCGTAGGAGCTGGCGGTGCCGTGCGGATATCCTCCTCAACACTCTCTAGAATCAAACGTCTAGGGCCTAGCTATCCCATCGATGGCTTGTGCTGATATGTGTTGCTCTCTGATAGGTAAACCCCAGGAGTCCTTCTTCTGCGAATGGGAATACAATATGAAGCTCCTGAACTTGGCATTTTACCTATATACATTTCAACAAACTAGTAAGTACTAAGTACAAGTATGGCGCTTAGGGTTAGAGCACAGTAAAATATTTTTTAGACTAAAAATAAATTGAAATAAAAATTAAGAAATTAAAAGGATAAGCAAGGGGTGCCTCCCAAGAGTGCTTTGTTTATCAAGTCATTACAGCTCGAATTTTTCTAGCGTGTCTTCAGAATGGATCAAAAGAGAAGAGATGCTCCTCCCCGTCGTGGTCTTCTAGATAAGCTTTCAATCGGTGGCCGTTGACTTTGAAGTTGCTAGTAGGTCCCTCTAATTCTACGCCTCCGTGCAGAAATGCATGTATTACTTTATATGGCCCACTCCATTTTGATCGGAATTTACTAGCGAATTTCTTGAATCGATAATTAAAGAGTAGAACTTTATCTTCAGGAGCAAACTTTGTAGGTATCAGTTTTGCATCGTGCATCAGCTTCATTCGTTCCTTGTAGATATATGATGTTTAGTGCGCTTGATCTCTTAATTCAGCGAGTTCATTCTTCTGCATCTTCCGATGCCTAGCGGTTACTGAAGGTTCAAGGTTACAGGTTTTCAATGCCTAGAAAGCTTTATACTCTAGTTCTAGTGGAAGGTGACAGGCTTTCCCATAGATCGTACAGTAGGGTGTAGTTCCTAGAGGGTTCTTGTAAGCAGTCCGGAATGCCCACAGAGCATCATCTAGTTTCTCGGCCCATTTATTCCCATGATGGTCGATTGTGCGTTCTAGAATTCTCTTGATGCTCTGTTAGTGACTTCTTCCTGTCCGTTAGTCTGCGGATGATAGGCAGTGGACATCTTGTGGGTAACTCCGTATTGTTGCATCATTTTCATAAATTGAGTATTATAGAAGTGTGTGCCTCTATCACTTATTATGGCTCGGGGAGCTCCGAATCGGCAGAAGAGTCTCTTCAGGAAATTTGTGATGACCTTGGCATCATTGGTTGGAAATGCTTGGGCTTCGACCCATCTGGAGACATAATCTACTGCTACGAGGACATATTCTTTCCCAATAGACTTGGGGAAATGCCCCATAAAGTCTAATCCCTATATATTGAAGATTTCTCAAGCTTGGATATTAGTCCGAGGCATCTCATTCTTCATAGAGATAATACCTTTTCTTTAGCAAGCGTCGCAACGCTTTACAAGCTCTTGTACATCTCGAAATATAGAAGGCCAATAAAATCCTGATTCGTAGACTTTTCTTGCGGCTAAGTTTGCTCCATGATGACCTCCAATTGGTCCGTGGTAACATTGGTAAAGAATCCTTGTTGCATGTGTAGCGACCCGTCCTAATCCACCTGGACGAATACATTACATCTGGTCCCATTGCGAGGTACTGTCCTCTATATGATATGTTTTACAAGCATTGCATTCATTTTAAAAGACAAACTCATTTCAAAATATAACCTTTTGATACAAATGATATATAGATCCCATAATATGAATGACTAATCTGTCATAACAGTCTTTTTGAAATCAAACGACTTGAATGCAACGTCTTTTGAAATATGCATGAACGACTCCAAGTAACATCTTTAAAATAAGCAAATGCACAGCGGAAGATTTCTTTAATACCTGAGAATAAACATGTTTTAAAAGTATCAACCAAAAGGTTGGTGAGTTCATAAGTTTATCATAAACAATAAAATTCAGTAATTTTGATAGACCACAAGATTTAAATACAGTATACCTATCTCGTGTACGAAAACATTTTTCATAAATGCTTGGCAGAGTAGGTTCGTATCCTTTTCTCCCCCGTAGGTTACCTTGCGATTTTTAATAACCGTACACATATCTCGTGTACAAAATAACATACACATAACCTGTGTATAAAAATCATTCTCTCTATATATAAAACCTTGCTTGGTAACCGACCTTAACATATAAAGCGCATCATGAATATCCCCAAAATAAAAAGAATTTTCAGTCTGTAATATACAAGTATCATCTGTATATATATAAACCTTGAAGTACTAAAGCATCCGTAACCCAGATGGGGCTGGTCAGTACCCATAGATCTACCTTTAGGATTCGCGTTAATTAGGGGCCATTTCCCTAATTCTTAGGTTACCAAGCTATAATAATCAGGGGCGATATTCGATATAATAATCCACATAACAACTCGTCTGTATAATAATTCATTAGAGGAATGTTTTTCTTGTTTCTATCTCGTCAAAAATTTATAAAAGCATTTCATGTATTCTCAGTCCCAAAAATATATATTGTAAAAGTATTAAAAAAGGGAGCATATGGAACTCACAATACGATATTTTGTAGTAAAATATGCATACGACGGAACTGAACAATGCAGGGTTGGCCTCGGATTCACGAACCTATATCAATTATATATATTAAAACATATAATCACATAATTCCATAATTCCATTTATTAATTATATAATATTTATATATTATACCTTTAGTTATATGTTATATATATATATATATATATATATATATATATATATATATATATATATATATATATATATATATATATATAGTTATATTAATCTATACATAGTTTTAATTGGTATTATATCAAAAATCAATAATTTGTTATATGTAATTTTTATATAATTAATGTTAATATGTTTAATATAAAATTTTATGTAAAATTAATATAAGTATATAATATCTATTTCTTATATAAAAATAATACTAATTATGATAAAAATCATGATAACTCTAATAATAATAATGATAATATTAATAATAATGATAGAAATAATAATGATACTAGTAGTAATGATAATAATAATAATGATAGTTTTTAATAAAAATAATAATAAAAATGAAAACAATAACATTAATAATAATAACAATAATAATACTTATAATAATAGTGATAATACTAAATAATCATTTTTAATGATAATATTAATAATAATATTTATTATAATACTAATACTAATAATAATAATGTTAATAATAATTATAATAATAATATAATACTAATTTTACTAATAATTTTAATAATGATAATGATAATAATAATAATAATAATAATAATAATAATAATAATAATAATAATAATAATAATAAAAAAAAAAATAATAATAATAATAATAATAATAATAATAATAATAATAATAATAATAATAATAATAATAATAATAATAATAATAATAATAATACCTTAGAGTAACAAGCTTTAAAAAAATAAAAATAAACTGCCTCAACCCGGTCTCGAACCTGCGGCCTCTCGCTTAACCCGACAACACCTTAACCATTCCTCTGTTTCTTCTTTTCTGTTTTAATTAGTTCCTTTTATTAATTTAACCCGTTTTCTTTCTGTTTCATTTTCTTCTTCCTCGTCCAATCATCAATAACATCATCATTCATCCTAACCATCTTCTTCATCATCGTGATCATCATATCTCATTCATTATCATCACGATATCATCACCATATCATCATCTTGATCATCAACCTCATCGACATCATAACATCCGTATCATCATCATCATTTCATTTATAATCGCCATCATCATGTCATCTTCTTCATCGTGCCTCACCATCATTATCATTTCATCATCACCGTCTTCATCATCATTCACTTAATCATTATCATCATCAACATACACTGTAACATCATCATTTTGTACATCATCTTTCATCTAACATCACCGTCATTCGTCACCATCAACATCTTCATCATCATAACAGCCTTCATGTTCACTGTATCATCAACTCTATCGTAATCATCTTCATTGTTGTTGTTACAGAAAACATAAGCAGCTGTAACAGTGTAGTAGTAGCATCGTAAACAAAAACAGAAATGAACAGCATCTATAGCAGTCGATTACTATGGCGGTTATGATGGGTGGTGAAGGTTGAAATGGTTGAGGGTGGCGGTTAAAGTGGTGAAACAAAAACAATAGTGGCAATATAGCAGCATCGGGCTGTTTGGACTGAAGTATAAACAGAAGTGTACAGCAGTAGCTGTAGTGGTTAAAGATGGTGGCTGTTTTTCTTCGGTTGTGGTGGTTTAAATAGTGGTGATGGATGATGGTGTTGGGTTCGTTGTGGACGAAACATAAATAGATAGAAGCCGATAGTAGTGATTCATGGTGATGTTTGGTGGTTCTAGATAGTGGTGGCCGGTGAAAGAAGAAGAAAGGTTGTGGTAAGGTGATGATGGTTGTCGAGGTGGTGATCATAGGTGGCCGGTGAGGATGACGCTCGACAAGATATAAGCAGGGAAGAGAAGAAGGAATTGCAGGTGGTAGTTTACAAGTCTTATGCATATATATATATATATATATATATATATATATATATATATATATATATATATATATATATATATATATATATATATATATATATATATATATATATATATATATATATATATATATATATATATATAAGTGTATAAATGGGTTCAGTGAATGATGAAAGGAAAGAACAAACATAGTACCCTTATTAATCATATAATTTACGGGATATTAAACTATTCCTCTGCCGACACTACTAGCATAGTTATTATTTCGTGCTTCTTTGCTAAACAATTACGGATAAATTTAATTCAGAAAAATCCCATATTCTAAAATTAAATCCATTTATTTATTTCGGTCATTAACTATTTAAAACCTGATCAAAAAGATCGTCTAATATTTATTTTTAGTTCCAAGTAATATGTATGGAGTATTAAATTTAAACTAAAAAGATAAAAATATTTTTATCAAACCTAAAATCTCCGTAATCTATTTACAGACTAACTTTTATTTTAAATCTTCATAAATTTGTATTAGATCGATATGAACACTAATGGAATGCCAACCGAGTATTACAATTGTTTAATATTTAAGCTCGAAATCATTTATTTTTATATATTCTCTTTCTATACATAAACAGTTTTAAATAGCAAGTTTAACTACTAAAATAAATGTATTATATATTTTTAAAAAAGTAGATTTAATATAATTTTATATATTACAAGTAATATTTATATACATATATATATTTATAATAATATTTTTCATTACATCACTTATTATTTTACATATTTATTTCCAACAATTAAATAACATATTATTTCAAATAATATTTCAAATATATATATATAAATAAATAAATAAATAAATAAATAAATAAATAAATATATATATATATATATATATATATATATATATATATTTGTATCTATTTACAATTAGTTGTTCGTGAATCGTCGAGAACAGTCGAAGGTCAATTGAATATATGAAACAGTTCAAAATTTTTGAGACTCAACCTATCAGACTTTACTTATCGTGTCAAAAATATTAAATAGTATCGAGAGTTTGATATAAAATTAGTCGAAATTTTTCGGGTCGTTACAGTACCTACCCGTTAAAGAAATTTCGTCCCGAAATTTGATCGAGGTCGTTATGGCTAACAATAAGAATGTTTTCATGATGAATGTGAGTTGATAAATAGAGTTTTATTACCATAGAGTAATATGGATAAAATAATTCGATTAGGCGAAGAGTATAAGTGAAGCTATCACAAAAGAGTGAAATGAGGAAAATACAGGTTCGTCTTAACTTTTGACGTAGTCACAGTTGATTCACGGAATTCAAGGAATTTAAAGAAAATCTTCTAATCAGAAAGAAAATGAAATAGCACGATTTATTAGCAAACTGTTGGAATTACGGATGAACAGAAATATCAAGGAAATATTTCCATGATATGCTTAGAAAGTAAGTAAAATGAAAGAGTTGTGTAACATGGCACATGATGAGGATTAGTTCTATGAAACATCATCACGTTACATTAGAAATTTAGCATGACTTACTGTAATATAACTACGTTGGCCTGACGTCATTATATTATACTAACTCATGCTTCAATTCCCAACACTTCTCTAGGATATCATTCATAATTTAAACTCGATTGTTACACAATATAGAATAAAAATAGTTTCTTTTATGATGTAATATAGATAGCATAAAGAGATAAATAATTTCGGACAAGAATAGCTGTGAAGGTATCCTCAGGAATATCGAAGATATTTATAACGGAAGATACGATGATATCTTAGAATTTCTAAAGTACCTGAAATTAAAGGGTGATGCAGAAACTTTTTCTGCAAAGAATCAAAATGTAACGACCCTGGATTTTTTTAATGTATAATTATTAATATTTATTATTAATACTTGCGCTTTAATAAATGTATTTTTATACATTTACTTATTACCGTATTTGATTTCTTCATGGCCCGACTCGTCTTTTCGACACGTACTTTTCACGAATAATATTTCGAATATTATTTACGTTCATGATTAATTATTATTGATCATTTTTTATTAACTAATGTAACTAGTTAATTACTTGGGCTATATTTATTTAATTTGTTACATATTTGGACTTGGGCCTTTATCAATGGACTTGAACTTGGAAGCCCACCCTACTTACTTAATGGACTACTTGTAAGCCCACTTTTATGCTAGTAATTTATTAATGTTAAGCATGGATTAATTAGTTAATGAGGAGACATATTATTCAAGCATGCATGACCATTTCTCCATACATTTAACTTATTACCTCTTCTTAGCTTACACCTTCATCCCACACTTGAAAGTGAGCATTTGACTTCCCCTTTGGGCACCATGAAACCGCTGACCATAGCTAGGAGGGAGGAGAGTTCTTTTTTCATTTTTTTGTTACTTATACACTAGTATCATCTCATTTTACACACACACACACACACTCATACACCACTTCATTTTCTCTCAACATTTTCTCTCAAACTTTGTAAGCAGCAACTTTATTTCTTCTTTCTTTTTCTTCTTTAAAACCGAATCCATCATCATCATTTTAATTATTTGTTTTGTTACTTGTTGTTTGTTGTTGTTAAAGATCAAGTTATCTAGCTTGAAACTTCATGTAATCTTGTTACTTCCATCTTTATTTTATGAAGAATCAAGAACAAGAACCTAAGTTCTATAACTTAGAGTTCTACACTTAAAATGTTATAAGATTTAAAGTTCATAAGCTTTATAATCATACTTGTGTTCAGGTTTTGTAGACTTAAAGTTTACTTTCCTAAGAACCAAACTTTAATATGAATCTTCTTAAGTATGAAACAAACATGAACTCAATACTTGTAACTTTAGTTTATTTCTTCATTTTATTTATTTAAAGTTGTGATGTTGTTAATTTGGTCAAGTATTACTAGTTAAACTTGATCTCATTTTTCTTGAAACTAAAGTTAAACTTTGTAAGTTCAAGAACATGGAAGTATAACTTTCTAGTTATAACTTCATACACTTATGTTAGATCTAAGTTTCTATAGCTTATGGTCTTCCAATTTTGTTTAAAACAAGAGCTTATGAGCTTATATACATTTTACAAGATAAAAATCTAAGTTTCATAACTTATGGTTTTATTAAAGTAAAGATCCAAGTTCTATAACTTAGGATCTAACTTAAGAACACTAGATCTAGACTTTCTAGTCTAGGATCTTTTAGATCTAACTACGATCTAGGTTTTACAACTTAGGATCTTGTTTATTTAGTTTACTTTCAAGTTTGTAGCTTAATATTACTATTATAACTCATGTATGTGTCGGATCTAAGATCTTGATGTAACTTTGGTTCATCAACTTTCATGCAACTCTTAAGTGAGTTGTGCTACATATCTTAGACTTACACTAGTGTCATGACGGACAAAACTTGGTAAAAATGATGCAAACACATCAACGAGTTGTACACTTGAAGCTATAAGCATCAAGGATGAGAACCGTGATGAGCATCAAGCACCAAGAACCCACCGGAACACTTTGTTTGCTGTTTTCTGGGTCTGATCATTAACCTGGGCTACTGAAAAAGCTGATTTCCAGTTAGTTCGGTTCCATTATATGATTTTCTATTTAGGCCTCGTCTTAATCCGAGTTACGGTTTAGGATTTATAGCCTTCCGAAAGTCACTACACCCTTGTAACGTTGTGCTGAAATTTATTACCTACTCACACTTAAACCGTCACCACGGTCAAACGAAGATGAGTTTGGTTCTGGAAATTGTTCAGCAACTAGGGGACTCATATACGGAGCCATGGCCACTGGTCTCACCTCATTTAAGTTTGTATACAGGTCGTGGCAACTGAACGAAGTCAGCCTTTGTTTCGAACTCTATTCTTGATTAAAACTTACTTTACACTTTTTGATTAATGATGAATGATGATGATACTTAAGACCTAATTTACATACTTTTAAACCTTTGGGAATGATTTACTAACTTAGTAGCTTTTGACTTAGGTTGAGGACCTTTCGGACCAACTACTTGCTTACTTATCTCGTATCGACTTTACTACTTTCCACTGTGAGTTATAGCATCCCTTTTTTACTTTAACTATTTTGGGAACTGAGAATACATGCACGTTTTACGTTTTACATACTAGGCATGAGTACTTAAACTTTATATATGTGTGGGTTATACAACGGCATAAACTTTCCCCTTAGCTCACGTTTAGTCATTGGTCTTTGAACCGGTGAACGCGAATCTTAGATATGGATCCATAGGGTTTGACATCCCCACTCGGGCTAGTAGCTCTAGCATTTAACGAGTTTTAATACTTCGTAAACTTACGCACTCGCCAAGTGTACTTTTAGGGGGTGATATTACGTTAAGTTAGTTACCAAGTGCCCATGGTTGAACATATACCTTTCATACTGTTTTGAATCACTGAAATCTCGTGGTCGACCTTACATTACTGTTATACTTAAACTATAGCTCACCAACATTCGTGTTGACGTTTTTAAGCATGTTTTCTCAGGTGCTTAGAGGTTTGGTTGCTTCCGCTGTAGTTGTCATGCTGTGTAGACTCCCGTTGCGTTCATTAGAGATGTCTTCGCATGAAACATTTACTTTGCATTCAAACTATCTTACTTTTGAAACAATGAATTTGTAATGACCTATGGGTCACGTACTATTATTATTTCCTTCTATTTGTAGAAGCACACTATCGTATGTTAAACATTTGACATTGGTTATGACGTCACATTTTCTTATGAATGCAAACTTATTTTAAAACAGCATATAGTGTTTGACCTTGTAATGATCCTGTTGTTGATGATCCGTACACGTTAATTTTGTATGGGGCATCACACAAAATAAGTAGGAAGCAAGATTGATATGACCGAAACGGACGGTTTTATCTCGCCCGATGTCGTTAGGTATTGGCGCGTCAGGACCGGCCACCAAGAGGGGGGACACTTGTTTTAAATTTATATTTAGCGGGGCCTAAATCGTACTACTCCTTATTATGAGTAAGAGAAGTATGACCTAGAGTCATATTTTTAAGATATCAGTAGAATTGAACCTATATCTAAAACTTAAGATAATTATAAAGTGCAGGAGTAGTTGGTGATTACCTAATTTTGGGTTTTCTAGATTAAAGTAAAGTAAAGTAAATACGATAAAATTTGTAATTCAGTTAATGCTAAAACAAATGCACACTATGATTTCATCAGTTACTTTGCCGGTATTATGGAATGCTGGCTAATGGATAGGCAGTGACCTTGTATTTACTACACTAGTCCTAAACGCCCCTGTCATAAGACATGTCACTGGGTAATGCGCTAGGCTTGAAGATTCTGAATAGACAGCAATGCCCCTTACCCCCGATGCCCGTGCAGTCTGACTACAGGTATACACGTTCAGACGGCTCATCCAATTGAGCGATTCGGTTGGGTGACGTATTAACATTCCAAAATGGTCTAAACTTTCTTAAGCATAATAGAATACATGGTTTTCCATATTCGAGAGACGTGATGGGTTATAGTGCTTTCGTTAATGATTGGTTTAGAAGATAGTTAGGCCCTTAAAAGAGTTTAACCATAAAGAACACCATGGCTAAGTCAAGCTGACTTCCAGGAAACGTTCGGTTATCCTAACGGTCCAATCCTTTATGTGTTCGAACAAACAGTTCCTTAATTAACTAAGAATCCCTCAAGCGGGGTGCAATACTTGAGACCGCGTTATGGTGAAGTGTACTAGTCAACACTAACCGTGTTCCATGGTCTTACTTAGCAGAGGTACAGCTTACAACAAACATTGTGCTTCAGCGTGCACGTACGAAGTTTATATGCTTGGTGACTACACTAGCATGGTCTAGGACCGACAATGTACTAGAGGTCTAGTCAGATGTTTCAGTACGAAAGAGTCCTCAGTCAGAATCCAAAGCTCGGTGGACTTACTACAACCGGTGTGCCTCAGTCAAACTCACGTTGTATCCGATAGACTTCTCTTACCAAGGGGTGACACAGATAGTGTACTCTGAATCGGGGTTCGTGACTTCCCAATAACAGAGCCAATAACTACGTTCTATTAGTTGGAAAAGCGATTGAGAACAAAGAATAATCGGAAAGCATTTTGACAACATACACAAGCCATAATATAATTTCGACATTATAACTGATTATGTCATAATATACACTAAAGATAACTACTCGCTAATCATGGCAACAATATCGCAAAGCATAATAATGGAAGATATTATAAAAAGACAAGGGATAGAAGTACCAGTAGATTAAACGAGTTCTGAATACAAAAGTGACAACTTCAAGACTCTAGACCGCTCCTTATACAATCTTCGGCGTTCTTCTCCGGGTACTAAGTTTCCTGCATCGGAGTCGAAGACCTTTAAAGTATGACTAATATTGTACAAGAGAGAAAAAGAAGTGAATTGAAGTGTGTGTTGAAAATGAATGACAAGAGCCCTTTAAATAAGCATGATTTTTGCCTGCAAAGGGCTGGCAGGCCGTTTGGCCAGCCCATTTGCTGAGGCAGCCCATTTGCTGAGGCCGTTTGATCTGGCCGTTTGGTAGGCCGTTTTTCACATTGACAGGCTGTTTGGCAAGCCGTTTGGCCTGCTGATTCCCTGGATCGTAACTTGATTTCTAGTCTTTCACCATTTTCGCTCTAGAATCTTCGTTTTAGCTCCGATTCTCTTGATTCTTTTTTCATCGTCTTCGTAATTACTTGTTCTTTAATTCTAATCGACGAAGTGGATATTTTGCTGATAAAGTTTGCATCTTTCTTATTTTTGGGCCTTAATACCGGGGTGAAAACGTGACTTTTTAGCCGATATCAAATATCCCACACTTAGACTTTGCTTGTCCTCAAACAAACTTCTCGTTTTTACTTCAAGAAATATTTTTGGAGTTTCTTTTCTAATAGCCTAAACGGTTTGCTTTTTATTATAAGAGCGAAAGATAAGGTGAGTCATCTATGTTAGGGTTGAAACTATCTCTGCAAGCATGCGAGGAGGTTACATGACTTAGGCTAGCTTTCACGGGTCACTCAAATCTCTCAAGTGTTTATGGTTCCCTATAGATCTAAGAAATGAATTTTCACTCATAGCCTGTCACGTTGTACTCATCGTCATAGGCTTGATAAAGACTCAAATCCTTGCTACTAATGTGAAAACGGTAGTAACCATAGCTTCTAGGTCATTTGTCAGTGATGGAACGGAATTTTAGAGTGGTGGTGAAGTTGTTTTAAGGGATGAAAAGGGTAACATAGTCTCAAAAGACTTTTATTTTGGAAAATTTTATATTGATAGGAGTGCTGGTATTTTTGAGAAGCACTTTTGAACTATACTTCTTTTTGAAGCGATGGGCGTTTATGGTCAAGTTCTTCTTCGGCGTTTCTCTTATAAGTTCTGCTCCTTTCTCAGAACTAAATTTTTTTTTTTTTTTGGAGAGTTCATCTCGAGAAACTTCTTACCGGTAGACTTTTTCAAAACCTTTGCCGTGATACTTGAGAAGTTTTTATCACCGAGTTTACGGAAGGAATCTCATTTTCTGGATTTTCGATTGATAGTAAAGATGATGTGGATGAGGTAAAAGAAATGGAAGTGTGAGCGGGTTGTTTCTTTGACAAATGGCTAGCTCTTCTGATTATAACCGAATCAGATTTTGCAACTTGAAAATGCAGATCTAAAGCAAGTTCTGATTTCGAGCACAGACATCGGCACTCTCAACGAAAAATAGCGAAGCATTAAAGATGAATGATGGTCTTATTTGGGTACCTCACCATAATCAATTTAGGTCGATAATGCCTAGTCATGCAATGCTCTTTTAGAGATTTGGTTCGTCCTAACAAGATTTCCACCTTACTTAAGCCTTATTTTTATTTACAAACGTTTCAGATTTTCAAAAATACTTTTTTGAAAAGGCTTTCTTTTGTTAAAAAATTGAAATTTGGCTTAAAAACTTGGAATCTTTGTAATGGGTTATTTAAATATAGCATAAAAAGATTATACCAACATCCCACACTTAAACAAACATTGTCCTCAATGTTCCTAGTGTATCCCACACTTAGGAGTTTTAGTTGAAGATTTGGGATTATTCGTTTAGTGTTCATTTGGGTTGGAATCCCACACTTAGTGATAAACTAGGATGTGGCATAGTTTGAATCTTGAGCTAGTAGCGAAAAGAAAAAAATAACCCTAGCAGATGCAGCTGGCTTCCAATCCTTGCGTCTTTTATCGACTCATTTGTCATCCTTTATTCTTTTACTCTATTTTATTGCACTGGTTGCCTCCCGAGAAGCGCTTTTGTTTAAGGTCATTGGCTCGACCATAGTGATGCCCTAAAAAGCAAACATTCCTCGCTGATGGTTGTGATCTTGGTCTTCTCGAGGGAATGTGAGTCTTGAAGGGTAAATCCTGAGAAAGTGCCGGACCAATAGTGGTAGAAGATCTGGTACTTCTCTTGAAGATCTTCTGAACGATAAGTAGTGCGTAGTTTTGGCTCTTGATAAGTCTTGAAGTCCGATGAGAATATGATCTATGGCTCTACTGGTTGACCCATGAATGTCAATCATAGAGGGAGTGCTAGTGGTGATTGTTTCTCTGATGGGATCCTCATTTCGGAGGTTTTCAAAAAATTTTAGAAACTGTATCTTTAGAATCTCGAAGTCTTCGGAATGGTGATTTCCACAGTAAGAGTCTGTAGCATTGCACAGATTTGTTAAAAGACGAAGCTGAAAAGAAGTGAACAGCAATCCTGATTCGAGCATTAATGTCACCGCCTTTGAGTATATCTCCCGACATCCAGCTTTAAATGTGAAACTAGGATCTGTAGATTCGTGGAAGATACGTGATATCTGCTTCGTAACATAGGTAGCAATGTTGACTCGATCTGGTTCAAGATGAGAGAACGGATTGTTTCACCTTACTTCCTCCGTAACAGCGTTACGTAACTCTTTGATAATCAGATTAGCATGGTGATCAATTGTTACGTGAATCACTAGTCTGTCTGGTGTGCTTTCGAAATTATCTTTTTCCAAGAGAGCAAAAAAGCTGTGAATGTCCTCGATCATTTGCAAATCAGAGTGATAAGTCGGGCGTCCGGTGGAAAGATCCATATGCTTTTGGATGAGAGTCAGTAGTGCTCGTTGGATTCGTGAGAACGAAAGTGCAGATCCTGCTAAGGCGTTGTAGACCTTAGAGTAAATGATCTTCTGATATCGACAGAATCTTATCTCAAGAATAGTGCGAACCACTGAATTGTGCTCTCGTTGCCTTTCTTCTTGGTAGATATGATCGTGAAGAGAATTGATAAAGTCTTGAATGTGTTCTTCTAGGATTTCAACATCATTGTCTTCTCTTCGGAGATAGAGGTTGTGTTCTTCTCGAATAGCCATAATTCGTTCTGTTAAGCGTAGCGAAAAATCAATGGTTGATTTTCGGATGGCTTTGAGAATATCTTCAAATTCATCGGTATCATTGATGAAAGTTATCATGTCTGTGTGTGTAGATATAATCGGAATCCGATCTGAAGAAGTGTCTGGATCCCTTTGATCTGGTTCGGTTGGAGAGTGTGAGTTATTCAGAATGTCTTCATGTTCCTCTACCTCGTCATCATCCGTGTATTGTTCTTCTGAGGATGCGCCTAATGAACGGGTTTCTTGGGTATTATGATTCTCCAGTTTGATACTTGCAGGATCAATTTCTATTTCCCTGACCTCAGCCTTGTCGGTCTTCTTCCTGAAGCGAATGATTAAACTGTGATATGCCGTCTCAAGCCTCATTATTTCTTCATGACGCTCAATGCTTGGAGCGGGTATTGTCGCAGTTTCTTTTACGTCTTCCATTTCTTTTTCCTCTTCAGATTCCTCCTCTTTCTCTATTTCTTCGCTGGGATCCTCTTCTTCCATTTCTGGGTCATAGACTGTGATTCGACACCCATCTCGATATCATCGGCGGGTGGTGAAGACTCGTCATCGAAAGTGATCCGTCTGGTGGAAATAGCAAACATCTCTTCCTGTCCAGAAAGATCAGTTGGTCGGTCAATTTTGAAGGTAACGCTCTCCCTATGTGATCGTAAGATCAAAGTTTGATTGTACACATCAATGACAGTCCTAGCCGTATTCATGAAAGGTCTTCTTGACACTATTGGTGTGTGTAGGTCTTCCTTGATATCCATTACTACGAAATCCGTAGGATACAAGAATTTGTCGACTTTCACCAAGACGTTCTCAACTATGCCCTTAGGATATCGAATTGTGTGATCGGCAAGTTGGATTGTCATTTTAGTTGGTGACAAGTCTCCTAACTCTAATCTCTTGTAGTGAGAGTAGGGGATTAGGTTGATACTTGCTCCTAAATCTGCTAGCGCATGAATGGTTCCAGATTGGTATATTGAACACGGAAAAATGAATCGGCCCGTATCTCCTAGCTTCGGTGGTAGAGAGTTCCTGAGTAATACAGAGCATTCTTCACTCAGTGGAATTTTGTTAGAGTCTGGTATCCCCTCCTTTGTAGAGAGAAGCCTTCAGATGTATCTCTTCTGGTTGGGGACTTTGGACATAGTGTCCAGGAATCTTCCATCAAGTTTGAAGGAATCAAGCTTGGATGGCTCTTCTTGTAGCCTTTCAGGATAGGGTACATGAACTGGAGTTTTCGGTGTCAGCTTCTGAGTATATGTTGATTTGTTCTTAAGCCTGGCTAACCTTCTCCGTGGTTCTTCCTCTGGGATTACGGAATCCATTTGTTTTGCTTATTCTATGTGGGGATTTTGGATAGTATTACTTGGCAATCTTCCATGCGGTCGGGTTTTAAGGCGTTGTGATAACTGTCCGAGCTGCGTTTCCAGGCTTTTAAGCAGAGCCAATTGGTTTCTCATTAGTATCTCCGTCTGATCTTGCATGGCTGTAGTTCTCTGATTTAGCTGTTGTTGTCCTTGAATGAACTGAGTCAACTGATCATCAGCTCCGAGAGTGGGGTTAGTTGCTTTCGTAATCTGGGTGGTAGGGGAATTTTCCTCAACTGGGGTACCGGTGAGTGGAAGTGGTTTAACGTAGGTCAATTGAGATTGTTGGGCTGTGTAAGGTGGATAGCGATAGCAGAAAGGTTGATTGCTTCGCTGAAATTGATTAACCCTAGATTATTGATTTAATCTGGGATTTGGTGGACGAGATGTGTATTGAATGTAACAGACCGATCCGTCGGGGTTTTCGTACTCAACTTGATATTCTTCAGTGGGTTGCAGGTTGGTACAATTTACACAAGCCTGAACTTGGTTGACATGTTGCGGCTGCGTCTTCAATTATCCGAGTTGTTTAGCAAGAGATTCCATCTTATCTGTGAGGGATTTGATGGCCTCCATTTGATTGTTGAGTGCAGAGAGTGGGGCAGATGATGAAGTTGTTTCACCACTGTTCCAGTCATGATAATGCATTGTCATGTTCTCGAGCAACTCCCATGCTTCGTCTGCGGTTTGGTTCATCAGATTCCCTTGAGCTGCTGCATCGATCGTTGTCCTATAATTTACCATAAGACCATTGTAGAAGGTACAGATTTGGCCTGACCGTTCTAGCTGGTGATTAGGGCATTTCTTCAGCAGGGTTTTGAATCGCTCCCATGCAGTGTAAAGAGATTCATCATAACTTTGTTTGAAGTTAATTATGTCATTCTTCAGCTTGGTTTGTTTAGAAGGAGGGAAATATTTGGTTAGGAATTTAGTAGCCATCTCCGTCCATGACGTGATGGAATCTTTTTCCAGTCATTCGAACCAGGTTTGAGCATGATGAGTGAGAGAATAGGGGAACAAGTATAGTCGGACTATATCTTGTCCTATCCCTGGCTGCTTGTGGGAGTTTGAAAGAGATATAAATTTATCAAGGTGAGAATTAGGATCGTCATTCGGTAATCCATGAAACTGACAGCTGTTCTGAAAGAGCTGGATGATGTGATATTTTAACTCGAATGAGTGTCCTTAAATCTCTGGAAATCTGATCGGTCCTCCTCAACCTTCAATCGAGGGTTTAGTGTTTTCTGCTAAAGTAACGCGTAATTCCATTCGATTTCTGATTCGTGCTTCCTTGCGTGCTTTAGAGATTATGGCCGTCTGGATCAGGTACGAATAACAACGGCTCTGGTCTAGATCAGGTTTAGATCTTACACTGGGTATGCCTCTTTTTGTTGTTTTAATTTTTATACAAATAAACTAAGTTCCTAATTTAATATAACGTAAGCTAATCTAAAGTAATCTAAGGTATTCTAATTATAGTCTAATGTAGTCTTATTCTAGGCTAACGTATTCTAATTATCCTAAGTATAGATATGTTTTTGGTTCTTACTACTAATTCCCTGGTATTTCGATAACAGAGCTTCGCACGAACTATTCAACAAACCCAGTGGCCAGGCCGACTACGGAGAGGCCGGATCCTTTTGGTTCCAATATAATTGGAGACTGTTCAGAAAATCCCACAACCAAGTCCGTGTATAATTGTCTTTCTTAGACACCACTTAAATGTTTGTGAATGAGTTTGATAGAGAGCAGTATTGTCTGATACCAGTTCCCCGACAGTGGCGCCAAAAACTCGTCTCCCTCTTGATATGACCGAAACGGATGGTTTTATTTCGCGCGATGTCGTTAGGTCGCGGCGCGTCAGGACCGGCCACCAAGAGGGGGGGGGGGACACTTGTTTTAAATTTATATTTAGCGGGGCCTAAATCGTAGTACTCCATATTATGAGTAAGGGAAGTATGACCTAGAGTCGTATTTTTAAGATATCAGTAGAATCGAACCTATATCTAAAACTTAAGATAATTATAAAGTGCAAGAGTAGTTGGTGATTACCTAATTTTGGGTTTTCTAGATTAAAGTAAAGTAAAGTAAATACGATACAATCTGTAATTTAGATAAGGCTAAAACAAGTGCATGCTATGATTTCATCAGTTACTTTGCCGGTATTATGGAATGCTGGCTTATGGATAGGCAGTGACCTTGTATTTACTACACTAGTCCTAAACACCCCTGTCATAAGACATGTCACTGGGTAATGCACTAGACTTGAAGATTCTGAATAGACAGCAACGTCCCTTACCCCCGACGCCCGTGCAGTCTAACTACAGGTATGCACGTTCAGACGGCTCATCCAATTGAGCGACTAGGGTGGGTGACGTATTAACATTCCGAAATGGTCTAAACTTTCTTAAGCATAATAGAATACATGGTTTTCCATATCCGAGAGACGTGATGGGTCGCAACGCTTTCGTTAATGATTGGTTTAGAAGAGAGTTAGGCCCTTAAAAGAGTTTAACCATAAAGAACACCATGGCCAAGTCAAGCTGACTTCCAGGAAACGTTCGGTTATCCTAACGGTCCAATCATTTATGTGTTCGAACAAACAGTTCCTTAATTAACTAAGAATCCCTCAAGCGGGGTGCAATGCTTGAGCCCGCATTATGGTGAAGTGTACTAGTCAACACTAACCGTGTTCCATGGTCTTACTTAGCAGAGGTACAGCTTACAACAAACGTTGTGCTTCAACGCGCAAGTACGAAGTTTATATGCTTGGTGACTACACTAGCATGGTCTAGGACCGACAATGTACTAGAGGTCTAGTCAGATGTTTCACTACGAAAGAGTCCTCAGTCGGAATCCAAAGCTCGGTGGACTTACTACAACCGGTGTGCCTCAGTCAAACTCACGTTGTATCCGATAGACTTCTCTTACCAAGGGGTGACACATATAGTGTACTCTGAATCGGGGTTCGCGACTTCCCACTAACAGAGCCAATAACTACGTTCTATTAGTTGGAAAAGCGATTGAGTTCAAAGAATAATCGGAAAGCATTTTGACAACATACACAAGCCATAATATAATTTCGGCATTATAACTGATTAAATCATAACATACACTAAAGATAACTACTCGCTAATCATCGCAACAATATCGTAAAGCATAATAATGGAAGACATTATAAAAAGACAAGGGATAGAATTACCAGTAGATTAAACGAGTTCTGAATACAAAAGTGACAACTTCAAGACTCCAGACCGCTCCTAATACAATCTTCGGCGTTCTTCTCCGGGTACTAGGTTTCCCGCACGGAGTCGAAGACCTTGAAAGTATGACTAATATTGTACAAGAGAGAGAAAGAAGTGAATTGAATTGTGTGTTGAAATTGAATGACAAGTGCCCTTTAAATAAGCTTGAATTTTGCCTGCAAACGGCTGGCAGGCCTTTTGGCTAACCCATTTGCTGAGGCAGCACGTTTGCTGAGGCCATTTGATCTGGCCATTTGGCAGGCCGTTTTTCACATTGGCAGGCCGTTTCGCAAGCCGTTTGGCCTGCTGATTCCATGAATCGTAACTTGATTTCTTGTCTTTCACCGTTTTCGCTCTAAAATCTTCATTTTAGCTTTGATTCTCTTGATTCTTTTTGCATCGTCTTAGTAATTACTTGTTCTTCAATTCTAACTGACGAAGTGGGTATTTTGCCGATAAAGTTCGAATCTTTCTTGTTTTTGGGCCTAAATACTGGGGTGAAAACGTGACTTTTTAGCCGATATCAAAGATATTCGCTGAAGATTTCATCAGACACTGAAACAAACGGATTCTTTGAATACAGGTTTAGTCCTTGTGATTTATCCACCATCCCCTTCATGGTTTGCTCAACCCATTTTTCAGTATCAATTTTCTATTGAGCGTTTCCAACACTCCATTCTTTATCATCAAACTTTTGGTCATTTAGACCATCTACAGTTTTGCTGCTTCATCAGCATTCAAAGTTATCATAACTGAATCATTGGTTGTCAATCCGAGGTGTTTCAAGAATTTCGAAGGGTTTGAACGCAGATTGTATTCGTCAAGATACAAATGATGTTTAAGATGAAATCAAGTGGCAAACTTGAAGAAATATTTAGTTTCATATATTATAATCAATATTTTAATACGTTTTAATTGTTCATTATTAGTAGTCCACAGTTAGTAGTCCACAGTTAGTAGTATGTATATAGTTCAATATAATCTTAGAATTAAATGACGTATCGTGACCCATTGTACAACTTATTGTCTCAGAAATTAATTTGACGTATTGTGTACATGTGTCCCGATTTATCCGACGATATGTAAAGTGCATAAAATAAATAACAGTATTTAAATAACGATAAATAAAGTGCGTAAAATAAATAACAGTATGTAAATGACGATAAATAAATTTGCGAGTATTAAAATTGAGATAAATAATTTGCGATAATTAAAATGCCAATAAAATGTAATAAGAAAATAGTCATAACGAGTATAGGAACAGTTAGCTAGGATATTGTTAGCGTGGATTCTTAACAGAATTTCATATAGTTAATTAGTTTGTTTCTAATCAATTTTTATTCTGTCAATAATTTCTTCATTATGTCACATGTTAAATCTTGACTTGGATTATGATTGCTCAAAATTTGAATATGAAATTGAATTGGAATGAAAATGGTTATTCGTGGATGAACGGATACATATATCTGTGTTTGTAAGTAGGATAGTAACTGACTGTTGAATCTGAATCGAAGAATGTACAGTGTAACATATTAATGTGAAATCTAAATATTCTTCGGGTATTATCTACCCGTTAAAATATACTCATAATTAATAGTTTGTACAAAAGAATTTTAATTACAATCTTTATGAAAATATATTTACATATATATTTTCTTCAGATGTACTCATGGATTTAGTGAGCCAATATGATATTAATCTTATTTGATTTTACCGTTAGAACTAGAATACATAATCTCTAAAACATTAGAGATTACATAATTGCCATGTAGAACGAAGATAAATGATGTAGAACGAATATGTAGAACGAAAATTATGCTCGAGATATAGATTGTGATGTTAAGGCGTGTGATGTCGAGGCTTGTGTTGTTGGTGGTACAGCTACTGATGCTGGTGGTACTGTTGGTATCGGTGATGCTGCTGGTGCTTGTAAGTTTTGCACCATATCCTCCAAAGCCACAACTCGAGCGCTAAGATCGTTGACTTCTTCTATTACTCCGGGATGATTAACGGTTGAAACAAGCGGATGAATAAGGTTTAGAATTCTAGATATTATATAATCGCTGCGAGATATTCTGGAAATGAGAGTGAAAATGGTGCTTCAGACTGGTTCGCCGATAAGTGCTTCAGGTTCTTCGTCGAGTGGGCAATTTGGTGGGTGGAAAGGATCGCCTTCTTCTTGTCTCCATTGGTTAAGTCGCCTACAAACCCATCCCCAATTCAACCAGAATTGAAGATGACTAATTGGTTGATCCATTTCATTTGCACAGCTTTTAGAGCTTAGGTGAATATCCATATCGGAATAGCTGTCGAAATCCGAGGAGCTCGAACTGGTTGCAAAATCCATCTTGTACGATAAAGGAAATGATTTTCGATAGAAGATAGATCATAGGACTTGGATTAGTATTCTTCATTACATACATTTTCATATGTATATATAATACCAAGATCCCATAAGTTTCGGAGGAATCTTCGGAAGCTGTCAGGCAACGTTTACAGTAACAGATATGCTAATATATGAATTTGTCTAAACACTATCTATGCAATCAATGTAGTAAGACGTGTCTAAACTAAGAATGATAAGCATGTAATTTTCGACACGAAATGATAAGCAAAACTTTTGACATGCATACACGGTCGAAGTCCAGACTTACTAATGCATCTTAACAACTATCAGTTTAGACACACTAATGCAAGACCTAGTTCGCTAAGACCACCGCTCTGATACCAACTGCAGCGACCCGTCCTAATCCACCTGGACGAATACATTACATCTGGTCCCATTGCGAGGTACTGACCTCTATATGATACGTTTTACAAGCATTGGATTCATTTTAAAAGACAAACTCATTTCAAAATATAACCTTTTGATACAAATGATATATAGATCCCATAATATGAACGACTAATCTGTCATAACAGTCTTTTTGAAATCAAACGACTTGAATGCAACGTCTTTTAAAATATGCATGAATGACTCCAAGTAACATCTTTAAAATGAGCAAATGCACAACGGAAGATTTCTTTAATACCTGAGAATAAAAATATTTTAAAAGTGTCAACCAAAAAGTTGGTGAGTTCATAAGTTTATCATAAACAATAAAATTCAGTAATTTTGATAGACCACAAGATTTAAATACTGTACACCTATCTCGTGTACGAAACCATTTTTCATAAATGCTTGGCAGAGTAGGTTCGTATCCTTTTCTCCCCCGTAGGTTGCCTTGCGATTTTTAATAACCGTATACATATCTCGTGTACAAAATAACATACACATAACCTGTGTATAAAAATCATTCTCTCTATATATATAACCTTGCTTGGTAACCGACCTTAACATATAAAGCGCATCATGAATATCCCCAAAATAAACAGAACTTTCAGTCTGTAATATACAAGTATCGTCTATATATATATAAACCTCGAAGTACTAAAGCATCCGTAACCCGGATGGGGCTGGTCAGTACCCATAAATCTACCTTTAGGATTCACGTCAATTAGGGGCCATTTCCCTAATTCTTAGGTTTCCAAGCTATAATAATCAGGGGCGATATTCGATATAATAATCCACATAACAACTCGTCTGTATAATAATTCATTAGAGGAATGTTTTGCTTGTTTCTATCTCGTCAAAAATTTATAAAAGCATTTCATGTATTCTCAGTCCCAAAAATATATATTGTAAAAGTATTAAAAAAGGGAGCATATGGAACTCACGATACGATATTTTGTAGTAAAATATGCATACGACGGAACTGAACAATGCAGGGTTGGCCTCGGATTCACGAACCTATATCAATTATATATATTAAAACATATAATCACATAATTCCATAATTCCATTTATTAATTATATAATATTTATATATTATACCTTCAGTTATATGTTATATATATTTATTTTGTAAAATTATATATATATATATATATTAATCTATACATATTTGTGAATGGTATTATATCAAAAATCAATAATTTGTTATATGTAATTTTTATATAATTAATGTTAATATGTTTAATTTAAAATTTTATGTAATATTAATATTAATATAAGTATATAATATCTATTTGTTATATAAAAAGAATACTAATTATGATAAAAATCATGATAACTCTAATAATAATAATAATGATAATATTAATAATAATGATAAAAATAATAATGATACTAGTAGTAATGATAATAATAATAATGATAGTTTTTAATAAAAATAATAATAAAAATGAAAACAATAGCATTAATAATAATAACAATAATAATACTTATAATAATAGTGATAATATTAAATAATCATTTTTAATTATAATATTAATAATAATATTTATGATAATACTAATACTAATAATAATAATGATAATAATAATTATAATAATACTATAATACTAATTTTACTAATAATTTTAATAATGATAATAATAATAATAATAATAATAATAATAATAATAATAATAATAATAATAATAATAATAATAATAATAATAATAATAATAATAATAATAATAATAATAATACTACTACTACCTTAGAGTAACAAGCTTTAAAAAAAACTGCCTCAACCCGGTCTCGAACCTGCGACCTCTCGCTTAACCCGACAACACCCTAACCATTCCTCTGTTTCTTCTTTTCTGTTTTAATTAGTTCCTTTTATTAATTTAACCCGTTTTCTTTCTGTTTCGTTTTCTTCTTCCTCGTCCAGTCATCAATAACATCATCATTCATCCTAACCATCTTCTTCATTATCGTGATCATCAGATCTCATTCATTAACATCATGATATCATCACCATATCATCATCTTGATCATCAACCTCATCGACATTATAACATCAGTATCATCATCATCGTTTCATTCATAATCACATCATCATGTCGTCTTCTTCATCGTGCCTCACCATCATTATCATGTCATCATCAGCGTCTTCATCATCATTCACTTAATCATTATCATCATCAACATACACCGTAACATCATCATCTTGTATCATCATCTTTCATCTAACATCACCGTCATTCGTCATCATCAACATCTTCATCATCATAACAGCCTTCATGTTCACTGTATCATCATCTCTATTGTAATCATCTTCATCGTTGTTGTTACAGAAAACATAAGCAGCTGTAACAGTATAGCAGTAGCATCGTAAACAAAAATAGAAATGAACAGCATCTGTAGCAGTCGATTACTATGGCGGTTGTGATGGGTGGTGAAGGTTGAAGTGGTTGAGGGTGGCGATTACAGCGGTGAAACGGCAGCAATAGTGGTAATATAGCAGCATCGGGCTGTTTGGACTGAAGTATAAATAGAAGTATACATCAGTAGCTGTAGCGGTTAAAAATGGTGGCTGTTTGGCTTCGGTTGTGGTGGTTCAAACAGTGGTGATAATGGATGATGGTGTTGTGGTGCTAGGTTCATTGTGAACGAAACAGAAATACATAGAAGCCGATAGTAATGATTCATGGTGACGTTTGGTGGTTCTAGATAGTGGTGGCCGGTGAAAGAAGAAGAAAGGTTGTGGTAAGGTGATGATGGTTGTCGAGGTGGTGATCATAGGTGGCCGGTGAGGATGATGCTCGACAAGATATAAGCAGGAAAGAGAAGAAGGAATTGCAGGTGATAGTTTACAAGTCTTATGCATACATACATATACATATATATATATATATATATATATATATATATATATATATATATATATATATATATATATATATATATATATATATATATATATATATATATATATATATATATATATATATATAAGAGTATAAATGGGTTCAGTGAATGATGAAAGGAAAGAACAAACATAGTACCCTTGTTAATCATATAATTCACGGGATATTAAACTATTCCTCTGCCGACACTACTAGCATAGTTATTATTTCGTGCTCCTTTGCTAAACAATTACGGATAAATTTAATTCAGAAAAATCTTGTATTTTAAAATTAAATCCATTTATTTATTTCGGTCATTAACTGTTTAAAACCTGATCAAAAAAATTCATCTAATATTTATTTTTAGTTCCAAGTAATATGTACGGAGTATTAAATTTAAGCTAAAAAGATAAAAATATTTCTATCAAACCTAAAATCTTTGTAATCTATTTACAGACTAACTTTTATTTTAAATCTTCATAAATTCGTATTAGATCTATATGAGCACTAACGGAATACCAACCGAGTATCACAATTGTTTACTATTTAAGCTCGAAATCATTTATTTTTATATATTCTCTTTCTATATATAAACAGTTTTAAATAGCAAGTTTAATTACTAAAATAAATATATTATATATTTATAAACAAATAGATTTAATATAATTTTATATATTTACAAGTAGTATTTATATACATATATATATATATATATTTATAATAATAGTTTTCATTACATCACATATTATTTTACATATTTATTTCCAACAATTAAATAACATATTATTACAAATAATATTTCAAATTATTATATATATATATATATATATATATATATATATATATATATATATATATATATATATATATATAAATATATTTACAATTAGTTGTTCGTAAATCGTCGAGAACAGTCGAAGGTTAATTGAATATATGAAACAGTTCAAAATTTTTGAGACTCAACCTATCAGACTTTGCTTATCGTGTCAAAAATATTAAATAGTATCGAGAGTTTGATTTAAAATTAGTCGAAATTTTCTGGGTCGTTACAGCTTGTTTCTCATCTACGCACCTCCTGATTATCTAATCAGGGCAAATTCTAAATAGGTACGGATCCTCCTAGTAGTAGTACTTAGCATCCCTGAAAAACTTCCTTCTTTGGGATGTGTTCATTCCTTTTTGTACTACTCCGGCAACTAGGTAGTTAGTTATGTCAGCGTACCAAGGGGTATTAGTGAATTGTGATCCAATGTTGGCATGTCCTAAGCTCATAAGTTCTTCTTCTGAAAATTTGTCTCTAATATCCTGTTCAGCAAGTTGTTCCATCGCTGGGTTCTCCAAACGACTAAGATGATCTGCTGCGACGTTCTTTGCTCATTTCTTATCTTTGATCTCAATATCGAATTCCTGAAGGAGTAAGATCCACCGTAGGTGTTTTGGTTTAGCATCTTGCTTAGTGAATAGATATTTGAGGGCTGAATGATCTGTGTAAACTGTAGTTTTGGACATGATGGGATAGGAACGAAATTTTTTGAAGGCGAAAACTACTGCTAGCAGCTCCTTGTCTGTAGTGGTGTAATTCTCTTGAGCTTCGGTTAAGGTCTTGCTGGCATAATAGATTGGATGAAAGTGCTTATCTTTGCGTTGTCCTAGTACAGATCCAACTGCGGAATCACTCCCATCACACATGATTTCGAATGGTAAACTCCAATCAGGAGCTATCATGATGGGTGCATGTTTGAGCTGTTCCTTCAGATAGTTGAATGCTTGAACACATTCTTCATTAAAGACAAACGGAACTTCCTTTCCGAGGAGATGAGTAATAGGTCGTGTGACCTTTGAAAAATCTTTGATAAAACATCGGTAGAAACTGGCGTGTCCAAGGAAACTCCTCACAACTTTTACTTTGGTAGGTTCTGGAAGCTTTGTTATGGTTTCAATATTAGCCTTATCGACTTCTATTCATGACTTTGATATCTTATGTCCTAAAACTATGTCTTCTTTCACCATGAAGTGACATTTTTTTCCCAATTTAGAACTAAATTTGAATCTTCACACCGGGTGAGCATCTTGTCAGAGTTTGAAAGGCATGACTCAAAGGTACTACCAAAGACCGAGAAGTCATCCACGAAGACTTCCATACAACGTTCGATCATGTCGTGGAATATTTCTACCATACATCGCTGAAATGTAAGTGGTGTATTGCACAACCCAAAGGGCATGCGTCGATAGGCAAATGTTCCATAAGGACAGGTGAAGGTTGTCTTTTCTTGTTCCTTTGGATCAAGGGGAATTTGAAAGTAGCCGAAAAAACCGTCGAGGAAACAATAGAACTCATTTCCTGATAAGCGTTCCAAAATTTAATCGATGAATGGTAATGGAAAATGATCTTTCCGGGTTGCATCGTTTAGTTTACGATAATCTATGCAAACCCTTCAACCGGTGACCTCTCGTGTTGGAATAAGTTCATTATTCGCATTTTTGATTACGGTCATTCCTCCCTTCTTAGGTACCACTTGAACATGACTAACCCATGGAAAATCGGAAATAGAATAGATCAGAACGGAGTCCAGAAGTTCGATTACTTCTTTCTTGATGACTTCTTGAATCATCTTCCATGAAGATCTTGTGGGTGCAATAATTTGGACTGATTCCTTTTATGTCAGAAATCTTCTAAGTAATTACTTTCTTATGTGATTTCAGAACCTTAATCAATTCTGCCTTCTCATGTGGCGTGAGGTCCTTAGAAATGATTACAGGGAGTTGCGATTCTCCTTCTTAGAATGCATACTCCAGATGTTCGGGTAACTTTTTCAATTCCAATTCTGGAGGTTCCTCGATAGATGGCTTCATTCTTGCTATATCCTCTCTGTCTAACGAGTCATATCTCTCATGGAATTCTGATTATTCTTCCTTAATAGGGTTACTGATGCTATCTGTTCTTTGGTTCTAGAAATTGTCCTTCTTAATGCTTCGTCTTCAGAAACATCTTCTTTAGTTTCGATGGTTGGTTCAGGAATTTCAGCACAGTCCTCATTTAACTGTGGTTCCTAAAATACCGAAATGAAATCCGTTTCTTCATTCGGTCTTCTTTAGTTTGGATAGTCTTGTCAAGAAAGTTACTTTCGGAGAGGGGAGATTTATATTGACCAGGATCTATGGTTGAATGGATGTTGAGATTTCCTTCAGGGTGTGTAAAGAACAGATCCTTAGAAATTTGATCTTGACTACATATAGCCATGGTATCCTCTAGATATTTGTTGACTAGTTCTTGAAAAGAATCAGCGAGATTGAGATCTTCCTCGCGAGGATGGCTCATGAGTCGGTCGATATTAAATGTGACTTCTTCATTTCTAACTCTTAATTTTAGTGATTTCTCGTGTACATCAATTATGGCTTTGGCAGTATTCAAGAATGGTCTGCCAAGTATGAGTGGGACCTTCGTGTCTTCCTCAATATCCATATTGATGAAATCAATGGGAAATGCAAACTTATCCACTCTGACTAGGACATCCTCAGCTATTCCTCAAGGAATCTTAACTGATCTGTCCGCGAGTTGGATAGTCACTCTGGTAGGTCTTAATTCATTTAATCCTAGCTTTTTAAATAATGAATAGGGCATTAGGTTTACACTGGCTCCTAAGTCTGCTAACGCATTGCTGATTTAGACATCTTGCAAGTAGCAAGGTATCGTAAATCTTCCTGTATCTCCTAACTTAGGGGGAATACCATGTTGTAACACTAATGAACATTCCTCACTTAAGGGTAAGCAAACTATCTCTCTTAATCTCTATTTGTTTGAAAGTAATTCTTTGAAAAATTTAGCGAAGTTTGGCATTTCTACTAAAGCACTACTAGTCGAACATTCAAATGCAGATTCTTAATAATATACCAATACTTAGCGAATTGCGCTTCCTGTTTTTCCTTCCTAAGCCTACTTGGAAAAGGTATGCAGGCTCGCGGAATAATTTCTGGAGCTTTAGGAGAGATAGGTTCGGTGGATTGACAACTGGGTCAACTGGCACAGGTCCGTATCGAAAAAATTTTAATGGGTATATTAACAGTTGTTTCCTTCCCACCTCTAGTAACTACTAGGGCATCAAACTCACTACACTCTATTTCAACTTTAGTGGTTAATCGTTTAAGCATAAGCTGAAAATTAGTTATTAATTCTTCAAAAGTCTTTATCAAAGTATCAAACTTATTCTGGCATTCTATGACTTGAAGGTTTATCATGTACTGCTTTTTCATAAATTTGACTAAAGTTTTCTTAGAGTGGAGAGTGGGTTGGTGTAGTGGGAAAATTATATTAGAGTCCGAGCTATTCTGCTGTTTATATGCCCATTTAGGGTAAGGTTACCTTAGATTGGTTCTAGTAGCATCGGAACTTTTAGGAATTGGTAAACTTTGAAGAGTGATGGTGAGATCTTGTAACCTGATTTCTAACATTCTTCCGTATGAGCGAAGACGTTATCCTTCTCAGTAGCTTCATTACTCCAATCTTCCTGTTGTGTAGCTATTGTTTCTAAGAGATTCCATGCTTCGTCTGCTGTTCGTGACATGAAATTGCCTTGCGAGGCCATGTCTAGGAGAGACTTATCATCCTTGGTCAAACCATTGTAAAGCATACAGATTATGTCTGCCCGACTAAACGAATGATTCAAACATCTTTTAAGCATCACCTTTACTCTATTTCATGCTAGACACAATGATTCGTTTTCGTTTTGACAAAAGTTTGTGATGTCATTTCTTAAACAGGTTTGCAGGGAGGGTGGATAAAATTGGTTTAAAAACTTGGTGGCTAATTCCTCCCATGAATGTATTGAATTCGGTTGAAGCTCATCAAACCATGTTAAAGCGCGTGTAGACAAAGAATATTGAAAAAGATGAAGTTTTGAAATGTTTTTCTCGTTTTCTTCCTTCTTAAAAGAGTCAACCAGACTGATAAATTTATTTAAGTGAAAGTTTGGATTGTCAGTCGGAAATCCTTGATATTTACAGATCAAACTGACCAGTTTGATCATGTGTGAACTAATTTCAGAAATTTCTTCGGTTCCTAAGGTGATTGGTCATCCTCTTTCTTCTAAGCATGACTTTTGCATAGAAGCAAGGGTGTTTTATTGTTCCATTTTTTTAGATTTTATGTTTAAAAAGACTTAAAAAGTAACTTTTAGAAAATATTAATTAACTAAAAGGATCAATAATTTAATTAAAACAATTATTCTTGAAATTCGATCGCTAACCTTATCGAATATTCTAATTGATAGGACTTCTTACAGATTACTTCGTACCTAAGTGGCCAGATCGACTACGGAGAGGCAAGATCCTTTTGGTTCTAATGTAATTGGAGACTGCCCAGAAAATCCAACAACCAAGTCCGTGTATAATTGTCTTTCTTAGACACCACCTAACAATACTTTTGTCTGTTTAAAATCTTTCCCAATCAAAATATTCGATCCCCGGCAACGGTTTCCAAAACTTATCTCTCTCTTGATATGACCGAAACGGACGGTTTTATCTATGATGTGTCATTTAGGCCGCAAGGCGTCAGGATCAGCCGATCGCGAGAGAGAGCGGTGGTTTATTATTTATATTTTGAGGGGGCTAAATTTACTTTTAACTTTCTAAGGTAGAAGGTGTAAGTTAACCTAGGGTCATACTTTTGAATGGTTTAACGAATTGAAGATCAAGTGGATAACTGTCTTTGGTTAAATTACCTAGATAGAGGATAGTAGTTGGTTTTAAGCTGATAGTCCTAATTACGGAAAAGTAAAGATGATGCAAGGATATCCGAAGTATGCAGATCAAGGAAATATTGACCAAGATATCATTTTGGGCTAAGGAAAGGCAATTATTTTTAGATTAAAGCTAAGATTAGAATGGTGTGGATCTGGTTGGATGAGCCAATTACACGAACCTACTTATCTCTAGACTCTCAGAGTTCTCGTTGAGTAGTGAAAAGTATGTCACTTGGTTGTATATTTGAAAGGTAACTATACCCCGGAGGTTATCCTCAGTAAAACACTAGGTTTATTAGTGAGTTAAGTTCTAATCTTAACCCTCGTTATCAGTTTAGTTAACTAAATAACAACGTGCCGTCTTGATTGAACACTGATCACATACGGAAGGAGTCCGTCGGGTTAAGTTGACAAAACCTTAAATGAAAATTAACAACCATTTCATCATACTAATGATATCATACCAATCCAAACATTATACAGCATTACAGTTGATATACTGAAAGTAAAGCAGATAGAAACCTAATAGATACCTAAACAGTTAATATGACTTAATCCTAGGGTAACAAGAACATGTAATAGGTTTGGGTCATAAAGTTGATGCACTAACTAGATCTTAACAGCTCCTAAGATGTCTCTTTGGAACACTCCATAGGTATACTAGGTCATTCACGTCTCAATTCCTATGTTCCGTGTCCTAAAAGCACATTAGATGCCTCTCAGGAACTCCGGTCATATCGAGTTCATAGAATCTTCAGATACAGTATAACCAGGGGTCTTAATCCTATGAAATAGCTAAGTTCATATAGGTGGATAAGTCCTGATCACAACCTAGGTTGGTCAATCCTTAAGATGCTAGCATACAGATCTATCGGACTCACAAGTTCAGCATAACAACGATAACCGTACTAATTTAAAATAACTATACTAACCCAAAATTCTATCATGACAACATACAGATTAATTAAGCTAACATGGTAATATCGAAACGCATTATTAAACATAAATGATAACAATACATGTTTAATTAAAAAGACAAGCGTTTCGGATAAAAACCTGAAAAGGCTGAAGAAATCTGCCCGAGATCGCAGGGACTCGCCGGGATATCCTCCGGAAAATAAAAGCTAAGCTAGCTACTACTAAAAACTTACTAAAAGATTGAAAATCTAAATTGAAGTACAAATTGAGTGTGTGTAAAAATGAATGCAAAAAGCCCTTTAAATAGACTTGGAAATTGCTTGCATACGGCTGGCAGGCTGTATGGGCTCGCAAGCCGGATTTCATGCCCGTTTGCTGAGGCCGTATGGTAGGACGTTTTTCACACTGGCAGGCCGTATGGCAAGCCATATGGCCTGCCCTGGTCATCTTTGTTTCCTGGATCATAACTTGATTTCCTTGGTCGTAACTTGTCTTTCACCGTTTTTGCTCTAAAATCTTCATTTTAGCTCCGTTTTAGTTGATTCTTTTTGCATCGATGTTGTAATTTCTTAATCTACAAAATTAACCAAAAATGCGATTATTTTGGTGACAAATTTGGAACTTTTTGGATTTAGGACTTAATATCGAGGGTAAAAACGTGACTTTTTGGCCGATATCACTAATATTAATTGATAAAAAATTAATATGGACATACATCACTTTAAAATTGCGTAATCTGTTTTATTAAATTTTAAACATATGATAATTTTAAATTGTTACCATTTGTTCCTTTTTTGTATCAATATTAATTGTTAAAGATTATAATCATCTATATAAATTTATATAAATTAAGAACTGATATGATAGATACGATCATATGTATTACTTTTTTGAACATTTTTGAAATTTTAAAGTGTTACTATTTGGTTTGTTGAATATGTGTAATCTTTTATTTCAGAATGTGATCACTTCCAAATGTGTTCTCGTGTATATAAAAATGTGAAGAGAGGTAATTAGATAATATCCAATTTCATGTTATATATTTCATTATTAACCGATCCAAATTTGAGATGTATATTCACGACTAAAAATTGAGATGTATTTTATTATTATCGTAAAAAGTGATTTGCTAAGTAATATTCTATCAATAATTACAATACAATTACTAAAAATATCATAGTTGATAAGGATTACTACCTTCCTCTACTAACTTTAATGGATTTCAAATTTCAAAGGTTTAGGGATTACTAATCATATCGTAGTTAATAAGGATAACTTAAAGTACATTAATGGTCATAAAAAAGTCAACCATTTCATCTGGACAATTATATTCTTTCATTTATTTGAAATTTGAAAACAGTTCACCATTTCATTGTATTATAAGGTATTTTTGTTATCAACTAATTCAAGGCCATGATTATGAGGTCATAATCAAGATTAGGAAAGAATCAATGGTCTAGATCATTGATGGGGAATTGAATGAATGACTATGATTAGTTGTGTCTACTTCAATGACCTATTTACTCTTTGTTATTATATTTAAAAGAGATAATAGAGATAGTGCACACGTAAAAAATACACAATTTAGAAAAAAGAGACTGTCACATGTACTATTTTTTTACTTTACAGTTTTACCTCTTAATTGTTACATATCTTTTTGTCTTATATGCAAAAATTAAGGGCATAAAGGAAATATTCATTATTATTCTTATCTATTTATAGAAGTGGATTATTAATTTGAGAGAACTCAAAAAAGAATACTGGACCATCAAGATATGACGAATGGAGTATAATTTTTTAAATTATTATTAATGAATTTATTTTTATTTTATTTATTAACATTTAAATATATTAAAATCTTTTAATTATTTACAAACTAGTTTATAACATTCGTTTTCGCGTGACTTAAATATAATATGTTGAAATGGTTTTAAAATGATGTATTTGATAAACGTGATTCATATCAATTATGTAAATTAGAAGAATCACTTATAAGTAGTTATTAATTGTGTTTAGGAATAACACTTGCGTGTGACATGTATGGATCATTTATATATGTGACGCGTCCGCCATGATCTTTTTTTATTTGTCAAGGCCTGTGTACCTGTCAATATGGTAATTATTTCGAGCATATTCTTAGCCCACATATAAACACGACCCGCAAGCAAACCCACATTTTATAAAAAAATATATACAATTTAACTAATAACAAAAAATAACACAACAAAAAATCAAGAAATATACTCAAACGGTTCAAAATCCATGACCCATCTATTACACGTCAGTAGATAAAAATATTTAATTCACGCGTATCCAAGCGCAATTATTATTATTGTTATTATTATTATTATTATTATTATTATTATTATTATTATTATTATTATTATTATTATTATTATTATTATTATTATTTTGCATTTAACCGGTGAAATAACATAAGTTTTTGTTACATATTTAAATATGTTTTATATTTATTTTGTAGATTTATATAAATATTTTACATTTATAAACTTTTATTTTTTTAGGTATATAAGTATATATTTTATGTATATATACTAGTATTATGTTTTGGTTTGTCCATTGATAGATTACGGAGTATATAGTTCATATAAACTTGTCATCTTCTACGTACTCATGGCCATGAGTAATATACGTCGGCTAGCAATAAACGAAGCTAAATCACAAAGGTCTCTACCAATGAAGGAAGACATGAATAGGAGTCATGAAACTACATATGTCAAAGAGAAATTAAGAGCGGGATGTTTTCATTTCAAACACTGCTATCCAGAAGACAAAAGGAGAATACACCAAATTGCCATCCCGATCTTCTAAATTAATAATATACCATATTCGTTATACGAAGCTATCTTGTTGAAGACATTTGGCTACGAAGGTATCACGCTTACCAATAGACAAGGACATAAGCATAAGTCACCAGACTACATATGTCAACGAGAAGTGGTGAGTGGGATGACTTATTTCAAATGCTAGCATCTAGAAGTTAAAAGAGGAATGCACCAAATTTACTTTCCTCTATATATACTAAATGGCACTCAGAATTTGGTCGTTCCATTTATTAACAAAGCAAAAACGACATTTCCATAACATATATAAGACTGACCTCCATTCTTCCCCTTTCTCCTCGACCATAACCCTAGACTCCCAATTTAAATCTTCTCCTTCTCTCTACCGGAGCATAACCCTAACTCACCAGATCTAACCATTCAAATCATCTTCATCTCTTTTATTTCTGAGCGTTCTCAGTCGACCAAAGGGTAAGTCAATCCTATACTTCTAAGGATCCTCTTGGAGATTGGCTCGTACATTGGAGGCTGTGATAAGACACTAGAGAAGTTCTATATAAGAGAGGCACGATCCCTGGAAGAACTCATTCTCTCAAGTCATACTCCAATAACACACATACAACTCACTATGAGTTACATTCGTATCTTGGTGGCATAAAGTAAGATACCTTCTTACTACATTTAGGGAATCGCGAACGAGCATACAGCCTCATCCCACACCCCTAATTTAATATACATTTTGATCAGATCAATTCCATCTAATTCCTCGAATAAGGTAATCCCGGAAAGTGCACAAACAATTGAAACCGTCCGTGGGACACCACATACAAACACTTACTTTGTTTGAAAAAGTGCAAACCATGCCTGATCCCGATCACTCACCACCTAATTTTTATTTACAACCAGAGATCAATCCAATAAGAAATGACACCCATACACCAGTTACCCCCACGATACCAATAACCACGAATCATATCAATACAGAACCACCACCACTAATTGACAAAACCGTCATACTCAAAAACTATGACAACATCCGCTCTGTCATAAGAAAGCTACGAGAAAAAGGTCACCTCCATAGCCGACGAACCCTCACATATGAAAGTGAGGAGTTTGACGAAGAATTAGAGATAGAGCCTCCACCGAAGGGAAACCACCCTTCCACCAGTCATCTGGTACCTCCTCCACCACTATACTTAGGTGCAACCACAAGTGTACCACTGAGCAATCCATGAGGCCCTATCATGTAACATTAGACTTTTGGAGGTCCGTTTCCTCTATTCCCACAAAATACACCATGTATCAACCCTATCTTACGACAAACATGAATATTCCCTGTGAAAAACCAAAAAATTGCATCATTACCTTAGAGGCTACAAACATGGACCGGAGGCAACCAGTGGGTACATCTTCTATACCAAAATGCTTAGAGAGGAAACCTCCTCAAATAGAATGGTTCAAACAATGGTATCAATACTAATGTTAACCCAGATACTGATAACTTTTGGAAAAAACCAAAAGACTCCTTTCACACCCAGCATCCAGAATCACCCTCTCTCGAGTGGAATGAAGATACCCTTCCATCTTGGGTACTACAAAGGGAAAGAAGACCCGGATGACTATGTAACGACCCTGGTTTTTCCCCAACGTTTAATTATTAATAATTTATTATTAAGGCTTGCGTTTTAATAAACGTGTTCTTATACGTGTTACTTGTTACCTTATTTAACTTTTCATGGCCCGAATTTTCTTTGTGACGCACGTACGAGTCACGAATAAAATTTCCGAATGTTATTTAGATTCATGATTTAATTATTATTAATCATTTTAATTAACTAAGGTTACTAGTTAATTACTTAGGCTTTATTTATTTAATTTGTTACATACTTACATACTTGGGCCTTTTATTAATGGATTCTTGTTAATGGACCTAGAGGCCCACCCTACATCCTTAATGGATTGATTAAGCCATCTTTCATGTAAGTATTACACTTAAGGCTTAACTAAAGTAATTTACTTGTAAGGAGACTAGTTACTTATACACTTACACACCTTTCCCATGCAAGCTTGCTTTATTACCATTTTTAGATGGCATCTTCACAAATACATGCATGTAACTAGTGGGCTTTTCGCTTCCCCCCTTTTTGATGAAAATCGTCGGCCTAGGTAGTGTACAAGGGTGGTTTTGTTTCAAATTTCGATTACTTATTACTTGTATTCATCTCGCTTTTACACACACACATTTACTTGCAATTTCTTTTACTCTCTTTTCTCTCTAACCTTGTAAGTAATAAGCTTTATGTTCTTCCTTTTCTTGTCTTAAAACCTAAACCTTACATACATCATCATCATCATTTGCTTGTTTTAATACTTGTTCTTTGTTGTTGTTTAATTACTTACTTTGTTAGTTTATTGTTTGTTGTTGCTAAGAATCAAACTACCTAGTTTATTCTTCATATTATCTTGTCATTTCAAGAACAAACTGTTGAGTCCCCAAAATAATTAAGGATTTAATTATGACAAAACTGTAATTTATTTACACTAAAATGTTATGTGCAGCCAGCACAAGTTTGTTTATGTTGTTTATGTACAGTCAACTAATATAGCTGTGTCGAGTGTGTAGTATGCTGGCTGATCTACCAGCACAAGGTAGAATGTATTCTTCGAATCAGCACAGGATGAGTACTCAGCTAATTAAGAATATCAAGTGACTCAGCATATGAAGAACCAGTAGATCTGGATAGCAGCATACAACACAAGACAGTCATGCTCCATTACAAGCATGGCAGTTTCCCAGAGTGGTCTACATCAACGCACTATTCAACAGAAGTCGAAGACAAAGTTGAACAGAAAAGGACAGGAGTCGGCGGCTGACAAGTGACCTTACAAGACCACGTGGGAATGCAGAAGTGGAACGCATGTGCAGACATGTGTTATACTTTATTCATACCTAGGGAACATAACATTTCATTTGTATAAATCAAATGGTAGTGCCAAACCGAATTGGTGTGTTCCTGCAAATAGCTACCTAAGAGGAAAGAAGGAGAGCACTCCTTCTGACACAATTGTCCCCACAAGTATAAGGCATCCAATGTGCTAGTAGACAATATATTAATTACACGGACAATAGGACTACTATATATTGCTGTATTCACTGTTGTATCAACTAGTGGTGTGGGTTTCATTATTTAGAGTCCTAAACGTGTAATAGCTTTTAGTTTACCTCTTAGCTATAATCTAGGTAATCTGTATCAACCAACTATCATTTGGCCAAGGATAGTTGTAATTCTTTGTGATTCAATCAATAAAGAATAACCGTTGAAAATTACCTGTGACTCTATCTAATTTGCATGCTTGAATACATAATCGAGTTTAACTGTTTAGTTAATTGAAAAGTAATTGTAGTCACCCCCCTCTACAATACTCCTGTCGTTATTAAGGGACCAACACAAACAAGAACCTAAACTCCCTAGTTATGGTTCTACATTTAATATTTTGAAAGAAAGTTCATGAGTTGTAAAAATCATTACTTGAAGTTCATGTTGTAAACTTAAAGTTTACTTTCTTAAAGATCAAAGCCTTGGCTTGAATCTTTAAAAGTATGAACAACCATGAACTTGTTACTTGTAAACTTAGTTTATTTCTTCATTTTGTGCATGTTTGAATTCGTGTTTGTTGTTTATATGGTCAAGTATTACAAGTTAATCTTGATCTCATACTTCTTGAAACTAAAAGTTAACTTTATAAGTTCAAGAACACGAAAGTATAACTTTCTGGTTATAACTTCATATACTTGTGTTGGATCTAAGTTTATATAACTTATGGCCTACTTATTTAGTTGTAAACAAGAGCTTACAACCTTACATACACTTTACTAGTTGAAAATCTAAGTTTCATAACTTATGGTTTCATTAAAGTAAAGATTCAAGTGTTATGACTTAGGATTTAACTTAGTAACTTTAGATCTAGACTTTTGGGTCTTGGATCTTCAAGATCTAACTAATAACTATGTTCTACAACTTAAAGATCTTGATTATTTAGCTTACTTTCAAGTTTGTAGTTTAATAGTACTTTTAGAGTTCATGTATGTGTCAGATCTAAGATCTTGATGTAACTTTGGTTCATCAAAGTACTTGCAACACTTAATTGAGTTGTGCTACTTATCTTAGACTTAAACTTGTGTTATGATGGTCAAAACTTGGTAAAGATGATGTAAACACATCAACGAGTTGTACACTTGAAGCTATATGCATCAAGGACGAGAACCGTGATGAACACCAAGCACCAAGAACCCGCCTGAACACACTGTTTACTGTTTTCTGGAACTGATCAGAACACCTGGGCTACTATAAAGTTGATTTTCAATTATCTCTATTCGAGTAGATAATTTTTTGTTCAAGACTCGTCTTAATCCGAGTTATAGTTTAGGATCTATGGCCCTCTGAACGTCACTATGTCCTTTTAACGTTGTGCTGAAAATTCTGACCTACTCGCACTTAAACCGTTGCCACGGTCAAACGAAGACGAGTTTGGTTCTGGAATTTTCACAGAAACTAAAGGACTCATATACGGAGCCATGGCCACTAGTCCCACCTCAATTAAGTTTGTATAGAGGCCGTGGTGACTGATCGAAGTCAGCCTTTGTTTTAAACTCTTTTCTAGAATGAAACTTACTTTATACTTTTTGTTTGATGATGAATGATGATGACCCTTAAGACCTAATTTTCATACTTTTAAACCTATCAGAAACGATTTACTGACTTAGTAACTTTTGACTTAGGTTGAGGACTTTCTAGACCTACATACTTGCTTACTTTTCCCGAGTCAACTTTACTACTACTTTTTCACTGTGAGTTATAGCATCCCTTTTTTACTTTAACTATTTTGGGAACTGAGAATACATGCGCATTTTACGTTTTACATACTAGGTACGAGTACTTAAACCTTATATATGTGTGGGTTATACAACGGCATAAACTTTCCCCTTAGCTCTGTAACGTTTAGTCATTGGTCTTTGAACCGGTGAACGCGAATCTTAGATATGGATCCATAGGGTTTGACATCCCCACTCGAGCTAGTAGCGCTAGCATTTAACGGGTGTTTAATACTTTGTAAACATACGCACTCACCAAGTGTACTTTTAGGGGGTGATAAACGTTAAGTTAGTTACCAAGTGCCCACGGTTAAACATATACTTTTCATAATGTTTTGAAATGCTGTTGAAGCACTGAAATCTCGTGGCCTACCTTACATTACTGTTATACTTAAACTATAGCTCACCAACCTTTGTGTTGACATTTTAAGCATATTTTTCTCAGGTGCTTAAGGTTGCTTGCTTCCGCTGTTGTACTAGTCATGCCTTGTAGACATCCTCTGCGCTTGTTAGAGTTGTCACCGCATGAAACGTTTTATTTGCATTCAAACTATGTTACCTTTTGAAACAATGATTTGTAATGACCATTGGGTCACGCACTATTACTAATTGTTTCTGTTCATTAAAGCATACTTTTGTTGTAAGACATTTGATGTTGGTTAAGACATCACATTTATTCATGAATGCAAACTTCTTTTGAAATCGCATATAGTATTTGACCTTGTAATGATCCTGTTGTTGATGATTCGTACACGATGGTTTTGTACGGGGTATCACATTTGGTATCAGAGCATTGGTTGTAGGGAATTAGGTTGCATTAGTGAGTCTGGACCGACCCGAGTAGGATTCACTAATAGGACTAATCTACAACTTGCTAGTTTACTTGTTTCTGCGGAACTTGCTACATGCTGCTGCTTACTTTTACTGCTATATGCCATATGCTACTACATGATTTCACTATTGCATGCTACTATCTGCTTTCGATTGCATAATACTTGTCGTTATTGCCATGTTACTGACTGCTATAGATGATCTAGACTGTCTTAGTTACTTTGCCTAATACGTGCTTGCTTTATGATTTACTGACATGGAAAAAGTTATTTTTCCTAGTTCAGATGTCGAATATTCCACCTGTCATCATTTTGGACAGCGATACAGACTCATCAGCCACCTCACCGACCATTGTTGCCGATTCTCAAATGCCGTCGTCGACACCTTCCAGTGACTCAGGCGCTTCGTCCTCCGGAGCTAGTAGCCATCCACCCGACTCAGTGGTTACCTCAGACGGACACATGGACCCACCAGAGATTCCAGCTCCACTTGCCCAGGACCTCCGAAGCCACAACACCATCCCGGTAGTGCTGTGATTTTCGCGGAACTTGGGGAAGGTCCAGTGCGTAATGAGCATAACCATTGGTGCCGACGCCTTCCTGATGGACGTCTTGTGCCGATCGGACTTGCCAGATACCGACAGATGATGGCCGCCTGAGGAGAGCCACCCGTGCAGCCACCCCCTGCCGATCTAGACAACCCATCATCCGCCGATTCTTTATCCGATGACTCATCCCCTGACGACTCTAGTGATGAGGATTCAGATGAGGACCCTGATGATGCACCTGTACAGCCACCCTCCACCCCGCTGAAGAAGTGGTACCGTTTTGATGGTACCGTCATTCTAGGAATTAATGGAGGTCGACCATTCATTGACACTCATGGTCGGCGTCGTAGGGTTACCGCCCGAAAGCGGCTTGTGCCGTATCCTGCTGATCCCTTCATCCATAAGCCTTACCGCTTCGCAGCCTCTACTTCTGGAGCCGGACCGTCTGTACCAACAGCTCTACCAGCACCACCCGTACCGACTGCACCGCCTGCCCCACCATCTCCCTCTGTCGAGGAACTGATGAGGGAGGTGGAGATCCTCCGTGCTTGGGTAACTGAGCTCGAGGACCAGATGTCCAACGTAATGGACATCCTACACCCACCTTCAGCATAGGACATTTGTAGTAGATTTCATTATGTAATCTCATTTGTAGTTTTATGTTTCACTTATGTATTGTACGAACCTACGCGGATGTATGCAACTTATTATTAATGAATGGAACTTTGCGTTATTTAATTCTTGCACAGTGTTCTATTTACGTTACTGTATGATGATTCTGTGGCATCTAAATCTATTTTCTATACTTAATAAACATGTGATGTGTTGATTCCATGTTGGTTAACATATACTGTATTATTACTATTTGAATACTGGATTTTGACTTGAGTCAAAATTTTTGTTTAGAACATCAATGGCCAACGGATGATCAACACCGACCACAGCCCAGATCGAGGAAATGATCAATGAACGAGTCACCGCAGATTTAGTGGAAATGTACCCCCAAGCTCCACCGCCACCGGTTATCCAGCCCATTCGTAATGGGTGCACATACAAAGAGTTTCAAAGCTACAAGACCCACAACTTTAGTGGAACTGAGGGGCCAGTTGGTCTCATTAGATGGTTCGAGAAATTAGAATATGTGTTTCGAGTTAGTAACTGCTCAGAGGCGAACAAAACCAAGTTTGCTTCATGTACGCTGTCTGACGGCGCACTAACATGGTGGAACACGTTGGCTCAAGCAAAGGGTATTGATGAGGCGTTTGCTACCCCATGGGAGGAATTCAAAGGGGCCCTAATTGAGGAATATTGCCCTAGGACAGAGATCCAGAAGATGGAAATTGAGTTTATGCAGTTGAAGGTTGTGGGAAACAACCTCGATGGTTACAACCGTAGGTATCTAGAATTAGCCCTGATGTGTCCTACCATGGTTACCCCGGAGTTTAAGCACATGGAAAGGTACTTGTGGGGACTTCCTAAGTCCATTAAGGGAAATTTCACCTCGTCTAAGCCACCCAATGTCCCGGAAGCAATGCGCATGGCGCATACCTTAATGAACCAAATCATCATCGATGAACCGGAAAAGGCAAAGTCCGAAGCGGGTAGTAGTGATAAGCGAAAGTGGGATAACAACAAGGGTAGAGCCTATGATCAAAACCCAGCGAAGCAACATGAGGGTTTCAAAGGAAACAACAACCGCGGAAATCCCAATCCGAATACCAACTCGAACCCCAACTACAAGGGTACTCTACCACAGTGCAAGAGGTGCTATAAGCACCATACCAGGTACTGTAACGTTGTTTTTGAAAAATGTAAAAAGATCGGGCATATTGGCAGGGACTGCAAGATCACCACCATGACTGGGAAGCCGAACACCAATGGACCGAGAAAGTGTTATGAATGCGGACAGACGGGCCACTTCAGAAATGAGTGTCCCAACAAGCGAAAGGACGGTGGACCACCGCGTGGCAGAGCTCTCAATGTAAATGCAAGGGATGCTCGTGAGAACCCCGACTTGGTCACAGGTATATTCACTATCACAATTTATTAGCTTCTGTCCTATTTGATACTAGTTCCGATAGAAGTTATGTATGTAGACACTTTGGTGATAAGATAAATTGGTCGTTAGTTTCTTTAAAGGAGAGTATGCTTGTAGAGGTAGCCAATGGAAAACTTGAGAAAGTTGACCAAATTAGCCGAGGAGCTATTATCAACATAGTTGGTGTGGATTTCGAGATTGACTTGATACCCATTAAGCTGGGAAGCTTTGATGTTATTGTCAGTATGGACTGGTTGACCAAGATAAGGGCTGACATTATCTGTGGAGATAAAGCTCTTCGTATGCCACACGGAGATGGTGAGCCACTGATTATTTACGGAGAGAGATGTAGCTCGAAATTGAATCTCATTAGTTGCATGAAAGCACAAAAGATCATGAAGAAAGGACGTCTTGTTATTTTAGCACATGTGAAAACGTTAGAAACAGAGGTGAAGAGCGTGGATGACGTACGAATTGTGAACGAATTTTTCGATGTATTTCCAGAAGAATTGCCTGGATTACCACCACTGAGAGCAGTGGAGTTTCAGATCAACTTAGTACCAGGAGCTGCACCTATAGCTCGCGCACCTTATCGACTCGCACCTTCCGAAATGCAAGAGTTGCAGAGCCAATTACAAGAACTGCTAGACCATGGATTTATCCAACTAAGTTTCTCGCCTTGGGGCGCACCTGTTTTGTTTGTGAAGAAGAAGGACGGATCATTCCGCATGTGTATTGACTACTGTGAACTCAACAAATTGACGATCAAGAATCGGTATCCTCTTCCCCGAATTGACGATCTTTTTGATCAACTACAAGGATAGAGCGTTTACTCTAAGATTGATTTGCGATCCGGTTATCACCAGTTGAGGGTGAAGGAAAGTGATATGATGAAGACTGCGTTCAGAACTCGTTATGGTCATTACGAGTTTCTCGTGATGCCATTGGGTTTAACCAACGCACCTGCCGTGTTTATGGATCTCATGAATCGTGTCTGCAAGCCATACCTGAATAAGTTTGTTATCGTCTTCATAGATGATATCCTCATCTACTCCAAGAGCGAAGAAGAACATGAACAACATCTTCGTCTAGTGTTGGAACTCTTGAGAAAAGAGCAACTTTATGCAAAATTCTCCAAGTGTGAATTTTGGTTGAAGGAGGTCCAATTTTTGGGTCATGTTGTGAGCGACCAGGCTATCAAAGTTGATCCAGCCAAGATTGAAGCTATCAGCAAGTGGGAAACCCCCACTACTCCGACGCACATCCGCCAATTTTTAGGCCTCGCCCGTTATTACTGAAGATTTATTGAAGGTTTCTCTCTGATTTCGCGTCCTTTAACCGCGCTGACTCACAAAGGGAAGAAGTTCATTTGGGAACCCGAACAGGAATATGCATTTCAAACCTTGAAGAAGAAGTTAACCACCGCACCTACCTTATCACTTCCTGAAGGCAATGATGATTTCGTCGTTTATTGTGATGCTTCGAAAAGTGGTTTTGGTTGTGTACTGATGCAACGAACAAATGTTATCGCCTACGCCTCCCGTCAACTAAAGATTCATGAACGAAATTACACTACTCACGATCTCAAGCTTGAAGCCGTTGTCTTTGAGCTCAAATTGTGGAGACACTATCTTTATGGAACTAAGAGCACTATTTTCACTGATCATAAAAGCCTCCAACACATCTTCGATCAGAAGCAACTGAATATGAGACAGCGTCGATGGATTGAGACGCTGAACGACTATGATTGTGAACTTCGTTATCATCCTGGCAAGGCCAATGTTGTAGCTGATGCTCTAAGCCGAAAGGAGAGGATGGCACTGTGACGACCCGGAAATTTCCGACCAAATTTAAACTTTAATCTTTATATTATTCCGACACGATAAGCAAAGTTTGTTAAGTTAAATCTCAAGAATTTTAAACTGTGTTCATACATTCATTATAACCTCGACCAAATTCCGACGATTCACGAACCGTTATATATAAATAGATATGTATATGTATATATATATTATAACTTGAGAATATTAATAAAGTATTAAACATATAATACTTTACACGAACGTATTTTTTTCAATATGATTTTCGACGAAATTAAAAAAAAATATATTAAATGATTGAATTATCAGAAACATTGAATTATGATTACAAGTCTCTGTTGAGAGGTCCACTATGATTTGAGAACCCTCTTAACGATATTCAGAATAATTTGTAAAGCTATTTATAAATAACAACATAAAGTATCATTTACGAAAGTTAGACAAAAGCTAGTGGAGAATTGGTTTCCATAATATTCTATTAATCTATTTTCAAACGTACAAAGACGTTTTCAGTTTAAAAAGAACTTTATTATTAAAACGTATATAACTTTAATAAATATCTAGAATCACTTTTGACAACTCATTACTTAACCAGTATAATAAATATAACGATATTTATATTTTATTTCATTAAATATATATAACAATTTAAATTAATATTATATATATTTATACGCGTATTATACATACATAGTTTTTATACTTTTACTATACTTTAACTTTACCTTTACTTTACTTTTACTTTACTTTAACTTTAATAATTCACTTTAATAATTCTTACTTTAATAATTCATACATTAATAATTCACTTTAATAATTTATACTTTAATAATTCACCTTAATAATTCATACTTTAATAATTCACTTTAATAATTCAAAAATCTATTATAAATAGAATTCAATAGGTTTCATTATTTCATAGAAACTTGAAAATATATTTCTCTAAACTCTCTCAATCGATATATATATATATATATATATATATATATATATATATATATATATATATATATATATATATATATATATATATTTGCTCTGTATTATTTCAAGATATTATTAGTATACATAAAATATTACGACGGAGTGCTGTTCGAGTGATTTCAAAATAGTTTTTTTGAATGAGTCGAAGCTAAGGAAATTATGGGTTATAGTTATGGAGGTGATGGGTATGGTTCATGGGTATGCTCGTGAGGTCAATCTAGTGTTTATCATCTCTGTTGCGTCTACGTACTTTCCTGCAATATTGAATCTCAATATTGATACGTTCGTGAATCTGAGGCCAACCTTGCACTTGTTAAATGACGTTATATGTATTTTTACTACGAAATACAGTATGGTGAGTTTCATTTGCTCCCTTTTATATATATTTTTGGGACTGAGAATACATGCACTGTTTTTATAAATGTTTTACGAAATAGTCACAAGTACTAAAACTAATTCTACGTGGGTTTAAACCAGAAATATACCCTTAGCTTGGTAACATTAAACTACTTTTCTATGTACGGTAGGCGCGAATCCTAAAGATAGATCTATTGGACCTGACAAACCCCATCCTGACTATAGGATGCTTTAGTACTTCGAGGTTATTTTAAACACACCTGATCTGGTGTACTTCAGAGGGTAAAACATGAACGTTAAGGCTTGTTACCGGGTGCCTACAACTTATAGAATACTTTTATACACCTGCGAGTGTACATATATTTATAAACGAAAATCTTGTGGTCTATTAATATATTGAAATGATTGTTATGATAAACCTATGAACTCACCAACCTTTTGGTTGACACTTTAAAGCATGTTTATTCTCAGGTATTAAAGAAATCTTCCGCTGTGCATTAGCTTATTTTAAGGATATTACTTGGAGTCATTCATGGCATATTTTGAAAGACATTGCATTCGAGTCATTGAGCTCATCAAGATTATTATTAAGCCAATTATAGTTGGATGTATTATGAAATGGTGTGCATGCCGTCAACTTTCGTTGTAAAGAAAATTTGTCTTTTAAAAACGAATGCAATGTTTGTAAAATGTATCATATAGAGGTCAAATACCTCGCGATGTAATCAACTATTATGAATCGTTTATAATGTATATGAACGGGTCCTTTCAGTTGGTATCAGAGTGGTGGTCTTAGCGAACCAGGTCTGCATTAGTGTGTCTAACTGATAGTCGTTAGGATGCATTAGTGAGTCTGGACTTCGACCGTGTCTTCATGTCAAAAGTTTTACTCATCATTTTTGTCGGAAATTACCTGCTTATCATTCTTAGTCTAGACACATCTTATTGCATTGATTACATGAATAGTGTATAGACAAAATTCATATCTTATCGTATCAGCTAATTCATATCTTAGCGTATCTGTTACTGTAAACTTTGCCTGACATATTCCGTAAATTCCTCTGTAATTTACGAAACCTTTTGCTCTATATAATTAGAATACCACCCGATAGCTGGAAAATCATTTCATATCGAAAAATTATTTATTCAATCGTACGAAATGGAATTCGTCATTAGTTCAAGTCCCTCGGATTCCGAAATGGAATCCTACTCAAGTTCCGAAAGAAGTGTGACCGGAATGGATCAACCAATTAGTCATCATCTATTCTGGATGAATTGGGGATGGGTTCGTAGCCTCCTTAATCATTGTGTAACATCCCGCATTTTTCCGTTAAATTATTTTAACGCCCGTCTTTTTATTTTAATAATATCCTTCGTAACTAAATTCGTATCCTCCGTTAGCTAACATTCTTAATATTTTTCCGTTATTGGATTTTAACATCCTCCGTTAATACGCGTTTTAAAATATTCCGTTTAGGTAATTCCCGCACCCGACTACAAACGCGAGGGACTAATCTCGCCACTCGGGCAAACTTGGCTAACTAGTAACCCACCATCCACCACCAACCTCCCATTTCTCTCTATCTCTTTTTCTTACTTCCCTTTTATGCTCTCAAAACCTTCAAACACAAAATCATCATCCAAATTCAATTTAGGGAGCTAGCAACAAAATAAATTACATATTCGTGATCCTCTCTTCATCCTCTTCATTTTGGTACCAACTTCATCTCGTTTGGGCAACATTTCTAAAACTCTAGATTTCTCTAAATTCGTGTTTTTCACTTGAAATGATGTTAGTTAGTGTCTATGGCTCATTGTGATGTCGTGTATGTAAATTGTATGCTCGATCTTGTTATTTGGTGTAACTAGCATGAACACTTGAAATGGGTTAGTTTAATCTTTGATTTTGATTGATTAAATGTTGTTAGATGTTAAACCCATTGTGTTAAAAGTGTTACTAGCATCGTTAGTTTCGTTTTGGTATGTTGGATGATATGAAAACCTTGTGTTAACATGATAATTGATTTTGTGATTCTTAATTAGGGTTTGATAAACCTTAAAATGAACTTTTGATGCATTGAATTCTTGTTAATGTTGTTAGTAAGTGTTTAGTTGCAATGTACGTTTAATTACCTTCGAAACGGCATATCGTATGTGTAGATTGGACTACCGAATCATGAAATGAAGTTGTGAACTTGAAACTTGGAAAACGAACTCTAAATGATCACTTGACAAGAATTCGGTTATTGTAAATGATAAACTCGATTGATGATATGTGGTTAGTTGTATCCTTTGTCAAAATACCTTCCCGATGATATAGGATACATGTTTTGATTGTTTGCGGGTCATAAATTGGGATTGTTTGAGTATTGGTTCGTGCATTTCTTTGTTGCAGCAAAACAGGGCCTGGATACAGATCTGGACGCCGTCCAGAATCTTGGACCCCGTCCAGCCCTTCAGACTTGGACGCCGTCCAGTCTTTTGGACGCCGTCCAGTACTTCAATACTGGACGCCGTCCAGACATTTTGGACGCCGTCCAGATGGCCTATCAGGTGCTGTCCAATTTGGTCGTTTTCCGATTAATTCTAACTATGCTACGCACCTCCGATTAACATGAAACTTGACTAACATGCTTATATATGATTAAAAACCTCAGACAAATAGTTCGGGACCCGACCCGAACGTGTTGACTTTTTCGTTGACTTTGACCCGACCAAGTTTGACTTTTAGCCAAACTTAACCGAATACTTATGCAATCTCTCTAACTTGCTTCTATACTTGTATCTTGCATGAAACTTGACAATTCGATTCACATGCTACTTAAACGAGTCGTAACGAGCCATAGGACTAATTGAACATCTTTGACCTATCGTGTTTACCGTTATTGATACAACCTATTGTTTAGGTCAAGACTAGCATTGTTCTTTGCACACGTTTACTTGTTGAAGTACTTTATTACTCGTGCACTCCAGGTGAGATCATAGTCCCACTTTTACTCTTTTTGAACTTACATTTGGGATGAGAAAATATAAACATTTCTTTTACTAAGTGAACACAAGTACAGGAAAACAAACATTCTACATACGAGTTTAGAACAAAATCCTCAATTTGATTATCATTAGTTACACTTGCTGGGTGTAAGCGAGAACTTATGTTGTATGGATCCATATGGGTTTGACAAACCCTCATTCAAACGGTTCGCTACCGTTTACGAATGAAATATATTTTCGTGAAACAGTGTATGTTCTAACACTATTGTGATGGGGTTCTATGGAAGGAAAGTTAAGCATTGACAATTGGGTGCTCGTGAAACAAACTTTTGGAATGTATTACTATTATATCAATGTTACAAATCTTGTGGTTCATTTTTACTTACTTACTTAAACCTATGATTTCACCAACGTTTTCGTTGACAGATTTCTATGTTTTTCTCAGGTCTTTGAACGATATGTGTTACATGCTTCCGCTCATTATTTTGATACTTGCTTTGGATGTCGAGTATTTATGCATACATGGAGCATCTTTTGGTTACTTTTAAATTGTGTCGCATAGGTTTCATTTGTACTTATAACTTTGTAACGTAACTTTTGGATGAACAATTCTTGTAAACTAGGGAACAATCTTTACTTTTGCAATGAATGCGACATATTTTGGTCAAGCGTTATTTTAAAGACTTATGACCACGTAACGGGACCTAAGTAGTCGGCGCCGTCAAATGACGATTTTGTCGGGTCGCTACAATTGGTATCAGAGCGTTGGTTGTAGGGATTTAGAGTTAATTGGTGTCAACCTCGAGTCATAGGGTACATTGGTGAGTCTAGACTACAACCGGCATATAGACTTGAAGTAGGAATTACTTGACTACTTGTGCATTTATACTCGAACGCTTCTACTCATATCTACTCTTAGTTCATCTTAATCTCACGTTGTTTAATTTGATTGACACGCCACCTTGACTTTATAGAATAATGTCGAATGCACATATGAATCAGGGTAATATAATTGCCGGGATTATATTACGGTGACTCATATGAACGTTCCGACATTATGACATAAAGAATTTAAGGCGAGTCGAGGAAAAACTTCTCTTTATCTTTATTCTATATCACGGTGAGTATTATTGAGAATACTAATCAATGATATTCTTGTGTCTTGAAGGAACAATGGCTCCTCGTCGTGTACGCCGCAATGAAACTCCCGAACAAGCTCTCGAACAGATGATAGCTACCGCCGTAGATGCGGCCATGGTCGGTTACTCATCCAACAACAACAACAATAATAACAACAACCACAACAACAACAACAATGGAGCCGGTAACTCAAACGAAGGGTGCTCCTACAAATCCTTCATGGGGTGCAAACCTCACACTTTTGATGGAACCGGGGGACCGGTCGTGCTCACCCGATGGTTTGAGCAAACGGAAGCCGTCTTTAGCATAAGCGGTTGTCGGGACCAAGACAAGGTCAAATACTCCACTCACACCTTCGCCGGTGTCGCTCTTACATGGTGGAATACTTATGTACAATCGGTGGGTACCGATGAAGCTCACGCCCTCTCTTGGGCCGACTTGAGGGAAAAGATGATTGTCGAATATTTCCCTCGTGAAGAAACCCGAAGGCTCGAACAAGAGCTAAGAACTTTAAAGGCGATCGGAAATGATCTCAAGGCTTATAATCAACGATTTTCCGAACTAGCCTTGATGTGCCCAAATCTTGTGAACCCCGAAGCTTTAAGGGTTGAACTTTACATGGACGGTCTTCCAAAGAGTATCAAACACGGAGTAATGTCATCCAAACCCACTAATCATCAAGAAGCTTTGAACATGGCCCGCAAATTGATAGAAACGGTTGACGAAATCGTAGTTCCGGAACCTAAGGCCGAGGATAAATCGGGCGGCAACAAAAGAAAGTGGGAACCCTCCCAATCAAGCAACAACAACTTTGCTAAGAAGCCTTACACCTCCGACGGCAAGAAGGGTTATGCCGGGAACCTACCTCCTTGCAACAAATGCAACAAACATCACTTTGGTGAATGTGGCAAGTTAATTTGCCACCGGTGCCAAGGAGTTGGTCAGAAGGCCAATGAGTGTAAAAGTGTTGCCCCCATCGCTCGAAAGGGGCCCAATGCACCAAAAACGGGCACTTGTTATGAATGTGGCCAAACGGGCCATTATAGAAATGCATGCCCGAAGAGGAAAGATAACCTCAATACGCGTGGCCGAGCTTTCAACATCAACACCGAGGAAGCCCGAGATGATAATGAATTAGTCACGGGTACGTTTCTTCTCAACAACACTTATGTTACTTGTTTATTCGATTCGGGTGCCGATAAGAGTTTTGTATCCAAGACTTTGACTCATTCTTTTAATACTCCACCACGTCCACTAGATACCACTTATACCATTGAAGTGGCCAACGGAAAACTATTATGTGCCGACACATATTACCGGGGGTGTACGTTAAACATTTTGGGTAAGGAATTTGAAATTGACTTGATACCCATGGAACTAGGAAGCTTTGATGTAATAATCGGTATGAATTGGTTAGTCAAAATGAAATCTCACATCCTTTGTGATCTTAACGCAATCCGAATTCCTATCGAGAATGGTGAACCTTTGATTGTTTATGGCGATAAGAGTTGCACCAGACTCAACCTCGTTTCGTGCCTTAAAGTTAGAAAACTACTCCGTAAGGGTTGTTTTGCGATCCTTGCCCACGTCAAGAAAGTCGAGTCCGATGAGAAGCATATCGATGATGTGCCAATTGTTAGTGACTTTTCCGATGTATTTCCCGACGAATTGCCGGGTCTTACACCTCATCGACCGGTAGAATTCCAAATCGATCTTATTCTGGGAGCCGCACCCGTAGCACGTGCACCGTATAGACTTGCTCCATCCGAAATGCAAGAATTGCAAAGTCAAATCCAAGAACTACTTGACCGTGGTTTTATCCAACCTAGCCATTCACCCTGGGGCGCTCCGATTTTGTTTGTTAAAAAGAAAACGGATCCCTACGAATGTGCATTGATTATCGTGAACTAAATAAATTGACGGTTAAGAACCGATATCCTCTTCCTCGCATCGATGACCTCTTTGATCAACTACAAGGGTCTTGTGTATATTCAAAAATCGATCTCCGCTCGGGTTATCATCAATTAAGGGTTAAGGGGGAAGATGTCTCCAAAACCGCATTCCGGACTCGTTATGGTAGTTATGAATTCCTTGTCATGCCATTTGGTCTCACTAACACACCGGCGATGTTCATGGATCTTATGAACCGCGTGTGCAAACCGTATCTCGATAAATTCGTTATTGTGTTCATCGATGACATATTGATCTATTCTAAAAATGAAGAAGAGCACGAACAACATCTCCGACTTGTGCTTGAACTCTTGAGACAAGAACGACTTTATGCCAAATTCTCCAAGTGTGAATTTTGGTTAAAGGAAGTTCAATTTCTTGGTCATGTTGTAAGTGATCAAGGTATTAAAGTCGATCCCATGAAAATCGAAGCCATTAGTAAATGGGAGACTCCTACTACTCCTACTCACATTCGTCAATTCTTGGGTCTCGCCGGGTACTATCGTAGATTCATCGAAAACTTCTCTTTGGTTGCACGTCCTTTAACCGCATTAACTCACAAGGGAAAGAAATTCATTTGGGCGACCGAACAAGAATCCGCATTTCAAATCTTGAAAACAAAGCTAACCACCGCTCCTATCTTGTCACTTCCCGAAGGCAATGATGATTTTGTTGTATATTGCGATGCCTCGAAACATGGTTTTGGGTGTGTATTGATGCAACGGAAGAAAGTCATTGCTTATGCCTCTCGACAACTAAAAATTCATGAACGGAATTACACGGCTCATGATCTCGAACTCGGAGCCGTTGTCTTTGCACTTAAAATGTGGAGACACTATCTTTATGGAACCAAGAGTACTATCTTCACCGATCACAAAAGCCTTCAACACATCTTCGATCAAAAGCAACTAAACATGAGACAACGAAGGTGGATTGAAACCTTAAACGATTACGATTGCGAGCTTCGTTACCATCCCGGGAAGGCAAATGTAGTAGCCGATGCCTTAAGTCGAAAAGAAAGAGCGGTGCCTCTTCGTGTCCGAGCCTTAAACATCACCATCCACACAAACCTTAATAGCCAAATTCGGGTAGCCCAAGATGAGGCTCTCAAGGATGAAAACCTTTCACACGATCTCTTGAACATTCTCGTCTCTCGATTCGAAATTAGGGAGACCGGACTCCGATATTACGCTGGAAGGATTTGGGTGCCTAGTTATGGGGACCTACAAAGCCTTATTTTAGATGAAGCCCATAAGTCACGATACTCGATTCACCCCGGTGCCAATAAGATGTACCACGACCTTAAACAACTATATTGGTGGCCGAACATCAAAAGGGACGTAGCTACTTATGTTTCCAAGTGTTTGACATGTTCCAAAGTCAAAGCCGAACACCAAAGACCGTCCGAACTACTTCAACAACCCGAGATCCCGCAATGGAAGTGGGAAAGGATAACGATGGATTTTATCACTAAGCTACCAAAAACGACGGGCGGTTATGATACCATTTGGGTTATTGTTGACCGTCTCACCAAATCCGCACACTTCCTTGCCATGAAAGAAACGGACAAAATGGAGAAACTTGCATAACTATACATTAAGGAGATCGTAGCCCGACACGGTGTACCTTTATCGATTATCTCCGACCGAGATGGCCGTTTCGTTTCTAGATTTTGGCGTACATTGCAAGAAGCGTTGGGAACGCGTTTAGACATGAGCACCGCATATCATCCTCAAACCGATGGACAAAGCGAACGTACAATTCAAACCTTAGAGGACATGTTACGAGCTTGCGTGGTTGATTTCGGAAAAGCTTGGGACAAGCACTTACCTCTCGCCGAGTTATCTTACAACAATAGTTATCACGCGAGTATTAAAGTTGCACCTTTTGAAGCGCTATATGGCTGAAAATGTCGTTCACCTCTTTGTTGGGCCGAAGTAGGCGACGTACAAATCATCGGACCCGAACTCATTCACGAAACCACAGAGAAGATCGTTCAAATCCGAGATAGGCTTCGGACAGCCCGGAGTCGTCAAAAGTGATATACCGACAAAAGACGCAACGACCTTGAATTTCAAGTCGGTGACCGCGTCATGTTAAAAGTCGCACCTTGGAAGGGTGTAATCCGTTTTGGGAAACGCGGGAAGCTAAATCCGCGGTATATTGGTCCTTTCGAAATCTTGGAGCGTATTGGAACCGTTGTTTATCGTTTAGATCTTCCGCCTCAATTGAACTCCGTTCATCCTACCTTCCATGTATCTAACTTGAAAAAGTGTCTTGCCGAACCCGATATCGTCATCCCTCTCGAGGAACTTACTATTGATGACAACTCCTCTTCGTAGAAAGACCGGTTGAAATTGTGGATCGTAAAACCAAGCCTTAATACCGACTGTCCAAATTCGTGGGAATGCCCAAGGACGTATCTTCACTTATTCATAGCATTGACAATGCAAGGTCTCAAGGAAGAGACATCGACTATTACTTCCAACTAAATTTCGGGACGAAATTTCTTTTAAGGTGTGGGTAATGTAACATCCCGCATTTTTCCGTTAAATTATTTTAACGCCCGTCTTTTTATTTTAATAATATCCTTCGTAACTAAATTCGTATCCTCCGTTAGCTAACATTCTGAATATTTTTCCGTTATTGGATTTTAATATCCTCCGTTAATACGCGTTTTAAAATATTCCGTTTAGGTAATTCCCGCACCCGACTACAAACGCGAGGGACTAATCTCGCCACTCGGGAAAACTTGGCTAACTAGTAACCCACCATCCACCACCAACCTCCCATTTCTCTCTATCTCTTTTTCTTACTTCCCTTTTATGCTCTCAAAACTTTCAAACACAAAATCATCATCCAAATTCGATTTAGGGAGCTAGCAACAAAATAAATTACATATTCGTGATCCTCTCTTCATCCTCTTCATTTTGGTACCAACTTCATCTCGTTTGGGTAACATTTCTAAAACTCTAGATTTCTCTAAATTCGTGTTTTTGACTTGAAATGATGTTAGTTAGTGTCTATGGCTCATTGTGATGTCGTGTATGTAAATTGTATGCTCGATCTTGTTATTTGGTGTAACTAGCATGAACACTTGAAATGGGTTAATTTAATCTTTGATTTTGATTGATTAAATGTTGTTAGATGTTAAACCCATTGTGTTAAAAGTGTTACTAGCATCGTTAGTTTCGTTTTGGTATGTTGGATGATATGAAAACCTTGCGTTAACATGATTATTGATTTTGTGATTCTTAATTAGGGTTTGATGAACCTTAAAATGAACTTTTGATGCATTGAATTCTTGTTAATGTTGTTAGTAAGTGTTTAGTTGCAATGTACGTTTAATTACCTTCGAAACGGCATATCGTATGTGTAGATTGGACTACCGAATAATGAAATGAAGTTGTGAACTTGAAACTTGGAAAACGAACTCTAAATGATCACTTGACAAGAATTCGGTTATTGTAAATGATAAACTCGATTGATGATATGTGGTTAGTTGTATCCTTTGTCAAAATACCTTCCCGATGATATAGGATACATGTTTTGATTGTTTGCGGGTCATAAATTGGGATTGTTTGAGTATTGGTTCGTGCATTTCTTTGTTGCAGCAAAACAGGGCCTGGATACAGATCTGGACGCCGTCCAGAATCTTGGACGCCGTCTAGCCCTTCAGACTTGGACGCCATCCAGTCTTTTGGACGCCGTCCAGTACTTCAATACTGGACGCCGTCCAGACATTTTGGACGCCGTCCAGATGGCCTATCAGGTGCTGTCCAATTTGGTCGTTTTCCGATTAATTCTAACTATGCTACGCACCTCCGATTAACATGAAACTTGACTAACATGCTTATATATGATTAAAAACCTCAGACAAATAGTTCGGGACCCGACCCGAACGTGTTGACTTTTTCGTTGACTTTGACCCGACCAAGTTTGACTTTTAGCCAAACTTAACCGAATACTTATGCAATCTCTCTAACTTGCTTCTATACTTGTATCTTGCATGAAACTTGACAATTCGATTCACATGCTACTTAATCGAGTCGTAACGAGCCATAGGACTAATTGAACATCTTTGACCTATCGTGTTTACCGTTATTGATACAACCTATTGTTTAGGTCAAGACTAGTATTGTTCTTTGCACACGTTTACTTGTTGAAGTACTTTATTACTCGTGCACTCCAGGTGAGATCATAGTCCCACTTTTACTCTTTTTGAACTTACATTTGGGATGAGAAAACATAAATATTTCTTTTACTAAGTGAACACAAGTACAGGAAAACAAACATTCTACATACGAGTTTAGAACAAAATCCTCAATTCGATTATCATTAGTTACACTTGCCGGGTGTAAGCGAGAACTTATGTTGTATGGATCCATATGGGTTTGACAAACCCTCATTCAAACGGTTCGCTACCATTTACGAATGAAATATATTTTCGTGAAACAGTGTATGTTCTAACACTATTGTGATGGGGTTCTATGGAAGGAAAGTTAAGCATTGATAATTGGCTGCTCGTGAAACAAACTTTTGGAATGTATTACTATTATATCAATGTTACAAATCTTGTGGTTCATTTGTACTTACTTACTTAAACCTATGATTTCACCAACGTTTTCGTTGACAGATTTCTATGTTTTTCTCAGGTCTTTGAACAATATGTGTTACATGCTTCCGCTCATTATTTTGATACTTGCTTTGGATGTCGAGTATTTATGCATACATGGAGCATCTTTTGGCTACTTTTAAATTCTGTCGCATAGGTTTCATTTGTACTTATAACTTTGTAACGTAACTTTTGGATGAACAATTCTTGTAAACTAGGGAACAATCTTTACTTTTGCAATGAATGCGACATATTTTGGTCAAACGTTATTTTAAAGACTTATGACCACGTAACGGGACCTAAGTAGTCGGCGCCGTCAAATGACGATTTTGTCGGGTCGCTACACATTGGAGACAAGAAGAAGGTGATCCCTTCCATCCACCACATTGCCCTCTTGGCGAAGAACCTGAAGCACTTACCGGCGAACCTATCCGAAACACCATTTTCTCTCTTATTTCTAGAGTATCTCGTCACGATTACATACTACACCAAATTCTAGATTTTTTTTATCCGCTCGTCCGAACCGACAATCACCCCGGTGTAATAGAAGAAGTCAACGAGCTTCGCACTCGGGTAGTGGCTTTGTAGAATATGGTGCAAAGGTTACAAACACCAGCAGCAGCACCAGCAGCATAAACAGTACCACCATCAACAACACCAATAGTACCATCACCACCACCAACAACAACATCCACATCCCACACCGCAACATCACAATCTGTATCTCAAACATCAACGTCATACGCCCTGTAAATATCCAGGAATATCAACAACAACAAACGATGAAGTATTAATTCATAAACTTCATTGAAGAGATATCTCTGCGGCAGTTATGTAATCTCCAAAATCTTAGAGATTATTTAATTCTGACCGTAAATCGGATGAGTGAACGGAGATGGTAGAGTAGAAACTTTGATTGAAAATGGTGTACGATTTACAAGCTAGAATTGTTTTACCAATAGCATCAACAGGACCGTAGCATCATCAACACAGTCAGTGCCGTCAGTATCGTCAGAATCAACAGCACCTGTAACATCACAAACTCTGTCAGTTCAAGAATCATTGTGGACATCATTACGAATCAACAACAAATATATTGTATCAACGAGTTATGAAGTATTAACTCATTTCCAATCGAAAGATTTATATGTATATTTTATATGTATAAATTTTTAACCATAATAAATCTTCCCGTACTAAGCTATTATGTGTGAATCTTAACTACTCAGTTAATTCATATTACAAATATGCAATGATGTACGTCCTTCGTCCGCAACTTAACCATCGTTAATTACAATCTCTGTCTCAATTCAATAAAATTCCAATTCATAATAAATCAAGTGTATTATTCGAATATATGTTTGATTTTACACTTTCATCATCGATGTACTCGAAACTTTTCAAATAACATCATTCGTACCTTGCGAAGTTCACAAGAATTTCACGAAAACCAACAAATAACAAAGTAATGATTCATAATTTAAATATTATTGAAGAAATACTTATGCAATTTATAAAGTTTTAGGGATTACTCAATTCTAGTTCCAACCATAAAACAAATGAGTTTAATTTAATATTAACTCATTAAATCTATATTACATCTAAAGAAAATATACACATATATTTTCATAAAGACTGCAATAAACTTCTTTTGTACAAAATATTAATTGTGAAATTTTTTTTAACGGGTAGGTAATACCCGAGAGATATATAAATTCACAATTAATATATTACATTTTTTGAAACTGATTCAGTAATCATCAACTATACTCCCTACTTTCACAACAATATCCATTCTTTCATATAAATCAAAACAATCATACTCATTCAAATTCAATTACATATTCTGATTTTGAAATCGCATAATTCAATTTGAAATATAACCAGTATCATCACTCTTAGATTCCTACATCTTTCAAAGCTATACTTTGACTTCAAAACTGTGTTAGAACATCATATGTATTAACGATTACAGTATGTGCTCAAACCCTTCGAAATTCCTGAAGACACTTCAACTAAGGAACAATCGAGATGATGATCCAACCACATGTTACCCATAGTTATACACCTGAAAAACTATCAAAACCCAAGTCATAGTTCGACACGTATCCGTGTTAGACCCTTTGGCATTTACTAGCTAAAATAACTTTAAATTCCGTTTCAAAATAGACGGTATTGTCGCAGCTCTAGCAAGTCAACTTCGGCTTCTCAATCAAAACAGTCTTATTATAACCTCGATAGATACGTTGTCCTTTCGCCAACGTTACCGGGGAATCATTTATATTCACCACATTAGCAATAACTTACCCACAACTTCACTGATCTTTGACTTCTCAAAAAAAAAAATTTATTATAATTATCGAAACCCTATCATATACTCATTCGTACCTTATAACAAGAATTGCCATACCAATTATTGAGAATCAGCAATCAGTATTTTGAAACCTCGCAGCATGTCTACATCAACAATTACATATACACACAACGTCTACCTCCAAGACTTACATTCTTTGAATGAGAAATTTCTAAAAAACACCCTAAACTGCGAACCAGTTCTCGAAATTTTGAAAAATGCTGATGAAGCAGCAAAAACTGTAAACGACCTTAACATTAAAAAGTTGGATGATAAAGGATAGTATATTGGCAAAGCTCAGAAAAAGAGAAACTTTGGAACTGGAAAACGGATTGAGCAAAGTATGAAGGAGGCTGTGGACAAATCACAAAGGCTGAACCTGCCTTCAAAGAATCCAAATGATTCAGTACTTGCTGAAGTCATTAACGAATACCTTGCTCCTGACTCTAAACCCATGCGGATAATATCCTTCATCATCCTCTGATATTAGACATTCTAAGATATCATCGTATCTTTCATTATAAATATCATCCATACTTCTGAAGATATTTTTATAATTATTCTTATCTGAAATCATTTACCTCTTCGCTCTATCTGTATTATATCATAAAAGAAACTATTTTAGTTTCTAAATTCTGAAACATTCGAGTTTAAAATAGGAATATTCTTGAAGAAGTGTTGGGAGCTGAAGCATGAGTTAGTATAATATAATGACACTTGATCAAAATATAATGACACTTGATCAACATGATTATATTACAGTAATTTATGCTGAGTTTCTAAATGGAACATGATGATTCACAGATCATAACGTCATCATGTGCTATGTTACACGACTCTTGTATTCTCTTTGATCTCTAAATATCAAGAAAATATTTCTTGATGATTCGGCCTTTTCCGAGGTATTCTGGTAATTTGACAAGTCAAGATCGTGCCATTACAATTTCCTTCCTAGAACATTAACAATGTTCATTCCAAAATTTATATCTGCGAATTCTGGACCATTACAAGCGGTGCTTAATCGTAAGAAGAAGAAACGAAAGGACAAAGCTCCGAACTAGAAATGGGAGTATAAATCATAGCAAATAGAAGAGAGCATTAACTGTGGATGACAATGATTATAGAAGAAGCAAGGACTTTGAAATATAAGGGAAGATATAAAACCCAACAACAACCCAGAAATCACAAACCGTATATATCAATGCATATAGCAATATAAAGACACGGGAGAACTAAAAATGCTATAAAACCAATAGTATAGTAGAAGTAAATAGATTCTTCCGGAGGCAGATGAAAAAGAAGAGCGACAGATATGAAAGTGAGGAGTATATCAAGAATCAGCACTGGATGAAGCATATTGACAAATACTTTAAAATATGAGTTGAGAAGGTGTGAGTTGTAAGAAAATAAAGGAGGTGGATTTATAGTGAAATATCCGACAGAGAAATCAAAATGGATTATCGCATTAATTCGAAGAGGATCATAATTTCCTTAATCGCCGAATAATCAAATCCAATATAGATTACAAAGATTTTCTTTTCGGAGATCAATCATGATGACGTCAAAAGATACGACGAATCACTATTATCTTATTTCATTCATTTACGATAACTTCACTCACACGCTTCGAGTAATCGAATTATTTTATCCATGCTTCTTGAACATGATAAAACTCTATAATCATTATAATAACATTCTCATTGTTAGTCATGACGACCTCTATCAAATTTCGGGGACGAAATTTCTTTAACGGGTAGGTACTGTGACGACCCAAAAATTTCTGACCAAATTTAAACTTTAATCTTTATATTATTCCGACACGATAAGCAAAGTTTGTTAAGTTAAATCTCAAGAATTTTAAACTGTGTTCATACATTCATTATAACCTCGACCAAATTCCGACGATTCACGAACCATTATATATAAATAGATATGTATATGTATATATATTATAACTTGAGAATATTAATAAAGTATTAAAGTATAATACTTTACACGAACGTATTTGTTTCAATATGATTTTTGACGAAATTAAAAAAAATATATTAAATGATTGAATTATCAGAAACATCGAATTATGATTACAAGTCTCTGTTGAGAGGTCCACTATGATTTGAGAAAATCTATTCCTCTTAATGATAATCAGAATAATTTGTAAAGCTATTTATAAATAAAAACATAAAGTGTCATTTACGAAAGTTAGACAAAAGCTAGTGGAGAATTGGTTTCCATAATATTCTATTAATCTATTTTCAAACGTGCAAAGACGTTTTCAGTTTAAAAAGAACTTTATTATTAAAACGTATATAACTTTTATAAATATCTAGAATCACTTTTGACAACTCATTACTTAACCAGTATAATAAATATAACGATATTTATATTTTATTTCATTAAATATATATAATGATTTAATTTAATATTATATATATTTATACGCGTATTATACATACATAGTTTTTATACTTTTACTATACTTTAACTTTATCTTTACTTTACTTTTACTTTACTTTAACTTTAATAATTCACTTTAATAATTCATACTTTAATAATTCACTTTAATAATTCATACTTTAATAATTCATTTTAATAATTCAAAAATCTATTATAAATAGAATTCAATAGGTTTCATTATTTCATAGAAACTTGAAAATATATTTTTCTAAACTTTCTCAATCGATATATATATATATATATATATATATATATATATATATATATATATATATATATATATATATATATATATATATATATATATATATATATATATATATATATTTGCTCTGTATTATTTCAAGATATTATTAGTATACATAAAATATTACGACGGAGTGATGTCCGAGTAATTTCAAAATAGTTTTTTTGAATGAGTCGAAGCTAAGGAAATTATGGGTTATAGCTATGGAGGTGATGGGTATGGTTCATGGGTATGCTCGTGAGGTCAATCTAGTGTTTATCATCTCCGTTGCGTCTACGTACTTTCCTGCAATATTGAATCTCAATATTGATACGTTCGTGAATCCGAGGCCAACCTTGCACTTGTTAAATGATGTTATATGTATTTTTACTACGAAATACAGTATGGTGAGTTTCATTTGCTCCCTTTTATATATATTTTTGGGACTGAGAATACATGCGCTGTTTTTATAAATGTTTTACGAAATAGGCACAAGTACTAAAACAAATTCTACGTGGGTTTAATCCAGAAATATACCCTTAGCTTGGTAACATTAAACTACTTGTCTATGTACGGTAGGCGTGAATCCTAAAGATAGATCTATTAGGCCTGACAAACCCCATCCTGACTATGGGATGCTTTAGTACTTCGAGGTTATTTTAAACACACCTGATCTGGTGTACTTCAGAGGGTAAAACATGAACGTTAAGGCTTGTTACCGGGTTCCTACAACTTATAGAATACTTTTATACACTTGCGAGTGTACATATATTTATAAACGGAAATCTTGTGGTCTATTAATATATTGAAATGATTGTTATGATAAACCTATGAACTCACCAACCTTTTGGTTGACACTTTAAAGCATGTTCATTCTCAGGTATTAAAGAAATCTTCCGCTGTGCATTAGCTCATTTTAAAGATATTACCTGGAGTCATTCATGGCATATTTTGAAAGACGTTGCATTCGAGTCATTGTGTTCATCAAGATTATTATCAAGCCAATTATAGTTGGATGTATTATGAAATGGTGTACATGCCGTCAACTTTCGTTGTAAAGAAAGTTTGTATTTTAAAAACGAATGCAATATTTGTAAAATGTATCATACAGAGGTCAAATACCTCGCGATGTAATCAACTATTATGAATCGTTTATAATGTATATGAACGGGTCCTTTCAGGCACCTCTTCGTGTTCGGGTGCTGAACATCACCATTCATTCAAACCTCAACAGCCAGATCCGAGCCGCCCAAGATGAGGCTCTTAAGGAGGAGAATATATCTCAGGAATACTTGAACATTCTCATTTCTCGATTTGAAGTTAAGGAGACTGGACTCCGATGCTATGCCAGAAGAATTTGGGTACCTCGTTATGGGGATCTACGGAACCTTATACTAGATGAAGCCCACAAGCCGAGATATTCGATTCATCCCAGAGCTGGCAAAATGTACCACAATATTAAGGAACAGTACTGGTGGCCTAATCTTAAGAAAGACGTTGCAACTTACGTTGGTAAGTGTTTGACTTGCTCGAAAGTAAAGGCTGAGCATCAGAGGCCCTCTAGATTACTTCAATAACTGGAAATCCCACAATAGAAGTGGGAAAGGATAACAATGGATTTCATTACTAAGCTACCAAAGACGGTGGGCGGATACGATACCATCTGGGTTATCGTTGACCGTCTTACCAAATCTGCACACTTCCTAGCTATGAAGGAAATGGATACGATGGAGAGACTCGCTCAACTATACATCAAGGAGGTTGTATCTCGTCATGGTATACCTTTATCAATCATCTCAGATCGCGATCCCCATTTTGCTTCCAGATTTTGGCGTTCTTTGCAAGAAGTCTTAGGGACACGTCTCAACATGAGTACTGCATATCACCCACAGACCGATGGTCAAAGCGAACGCACTATTTAGACTTTGGAGGACATGTTTCATGCATGTGTCATTGATTTTGGAAAGGCTTGGGAAAGGCATTTGCCACTCGCCGAATTTTCTTACAACAACAGTTATCACTCGAGCATTAATGCCGCACCTTTTGAAGCGTTGTATGGCTGCAAGTACCGATCTCCGATTTGTTGGGCCTATGTAGGCGAAACGCAAATCACCGGACCCGAGATAGTCCATGAAACAACGGAGAAGATTGCTCAGATTCAAGCGAGACTTAAGACTAAAGGTATTTCGTATGCCCGAGAGACATATTAAATTAATGTGGCTAATGTGTTATGATCCAAGTCGGGTCATACCCAATAACAAGCTTACCGACACTTTACAAGTACTTAATCTTAACGGTTGGATCGTTAAATAAATACGCGACACTTGGATTTTAGAAAATCGGTTTTCTAAAATAATATCACTTGAGATTAATTATTTGAATAGTTTGTATATAATTGTTTATATGTTTTAAATGATTATATTGTGTTATATTTTATAAAAGGGTTTATAAAATGTAAAAGTAAAAAAAAATAAATACATGTTATATATATATATATATATATATATATATATATATATTACATGTTTATATATATATATATATATATATATATATATATATATATATATATATATATATATATATATATATATATATATATATATATATATATATATATATATTAAAACATTGTTGTATAAAATAAGTGGGCAGAATTTTGGGTCTCCTAGACACTCACATGCTTATCTTGTTTTGTTGCTTTTAAGACTACATAAGTCCTTAGGTGCATGGGCAACTCTTGGACCTAAGTTTGAATGATTCTCTCAAGTAAATACTACACATTTAGCTTGTAAAAAAACTGCACAATTCAGTTTTTAAGAGTGTGCTGGCCGTGAGCCTAAGGGACTAAAAGGAGGGTTCTTAATTTTTATTTACAAGCTCAATTCAAGTGTAAAACAAATCCTAACTAAAGGCAAGAGTGTTGGGGTCATAGCTTGGGGTATTACACACTTGAGGCTTCAAGTTAGAAGCTCACTTTCCATCATCTTCATCATCATCTTGCTCATTTGTGAATAACACTCAACTTGCTTGAGGAGGTATACATCTCCTCTACTTGTTATATTTGTAAGCATTTATCCAAGACTTGATATTATCATGGAATTTAACTTAATAGCTTAACATGTTAACATGAACTTTACATTATGCTTCCGCTAGTTTTAACTACATTAAATTGGTTTAATGATCAAGTTAACTATAAGAACATATTGTTGAAAATGTTAAATTCCATCAATGGTATCTAGAGCCGAGGTCTATGGATTATGCTTCTTATATCGTCTTTAAACCCAATATATTTGCATTCCAAGTACATGCATGAAAATGGAATACAAAAATTGTCGGGTTTGGGTGGGTATATAATTTTGGCCAAAAATTTGGAGACCCAAAATGGGTTTTGGGTGCTTCCATTTTTTCATATTTTGTTGTATGTAAATGTTCACAATCAATGCCTAGACCTTGTGTTTGTTTGGTTGCATGTTTGATGATTATTTATTATTCATTTGGTTTGTAATAATATTTATTCAATTGGTTTGTAATAATATTATTTTGGTTATGTAATTTATTTTATATTTGGTATGTAAAATAGATTAAGTTGTATTTTTATTTTTTAGAAAAATGTATTAGGATATATTTTGTAAAATGATGAAGATAATGAAGACTTGAAGAACACAAGAAGAAGCATTTGGATGCAAGATTAAGTGAGAGATTTAAAATCTCCTACTTTGTGTTATAACCCTTACCGGTGGCATTTGTTTTCGGCTAAACAAATGTCTACCTAATTGGCTTGATTGTGAACATATTTGTTTTGCATGCATGGTTGTTTTTTGTATGATTGTGGATTGTATGTTTGTATGCTACAAGTTAATCACACAAGTTAACAACAAGCAAAATGGCAATTTAATTGGTTAAATTAGACATTAATAAACGACATGCAAAACATCAATTTAAATGGTTAAATTAAAAATGGCTAAAAGGACATTAATAAATGGTTATTAAGAACATGATAAGGATCATATATATAAAATGGTTTATATCAAGTAATTGGCTAAAATTACAAGACTTGAAAATGGATTTCAAATAAACCATACACTAAATGCATGTTGGTGTATGGCATAAAAGTTTTCTTAAACTAGAATTAATGGAAACTTAAAATCCCTTCTATTAACAAGGTAAAAAAGTTAAACGCCATCCTTTTGTGCAACACTTAAAAAATATTAGGGAACTCATAATGGGATAAAGGTCACCTAACTGTTATAAGCAAACTAATATGATTAAGGTGAATTTTGCACACTTGTGGGATAAAGGTCACCTAACCACTTGTATGTTAAATTTACATGTTTACACAAGTAGGACGACTTGATTTGGGAATCATGAACTTAGGGTCACCGAAGCATGAGGAACAAATAGGCGTTGATGGGATAAATATGCCATGCAAAAGGATTGCATGATCCCATAACTTAGAAGTTACAAAAGGATTGCAATTGTCATACAATGACTACCTAGCTAAATCAAATGACGGGATAAAGGTCACCTAACCGAAATTTGGTTTACCGTTGGATTCTAAAATTTAATAAATATCAATTGGATTTAAAGGGTATTGATTATTAAATTAAAATTAATACTTAAACAACTTTGTTAAATTTTGTAGATGGCCGCCAATAACAACAACATTCTAAACGCACCAATCAACTTTAACAACCTATCGTTGAGGTCAATCCTCAAAAAGGAAAAACTCAACCATACCAACTTCATGGATTGGTTTCACAATCTAAGAATTGTCCTCAAACTAGAGGATAGGGCGTATGTGTTGGAAGACCCCATTCCCGATCAACCGGACGAGGATGATACGGAAGGCATGGCTTATTGGGAGAAATATTGCACCAATTCGGTGCAAGTTTCTTGCCTCATGCTTGAGACTATGATACTCGAACTCCAAAAGGATTTTGAGCATCATAGTGCATATGACATGATCACACAGTTGAAGGAGATGTTCCTTCAACAAGCTCGTGTCTAGTGCTTCGAAACGGTTCGAGAACTTCATGCATGTCGGATGGACGACTCCCAATCCATTTCATCTTATGTCCTTAAGATGAAAAGCCTAATTGATCGAGCGAATCGTCTAAACTGCAACGTGTCTAATGAATTAGCCATGGACCTTATCCTTAATTCCTTGTCAAAGAGGTATGACACATTTGTAATGAATTACAACATGAATGGATGGGATAAGAGCATTGTCGAATTACACGCCATGCTTAAGACGGCTGAAGCGAGCATGGGTAAAAGGGCTTCACCCATGTTTATGATAAATGAAGGCGGGTCCAAAACTAATAACACTTCTAAGCCGAAGGCGGCTAAGAGAAAAGGACCCGCCTACCAAGGCAAGGGCAAGGGAAAGGGGAAAATGGTTACCCCAACCAACAATAATAAGAAGCAAAAGGTTGCCGGTAAAGCTAACCCCAAGGAAGATCCGCACTTTGGTTGTGGTGAAATGGGTCACTGGAAACGCAACAGCCCGGTCTACCTAAAGGAGTTAAAAGAAAAGAGGGATGCAGGGCAAACCTCAGGTAATGTATATATGGTATACGTTGAGCTTAGTATTACTTCTTCTAATACATGGATATTAGACACAGGGTGTGGAACTCATATTTGCAATTCTTTACAGGGGTTCAAAAGAAGTAATCAAGATGCGGGAACAACAAGTCTCTTCATGGGAAATGGAGCAAGGGTGCAAGTGAAAGCTCAAGGAGACTTTCTTTTAAAGCTTCCAAGTGGTTTAGAGCTTATGTTGAAAAATGTTTTGTATGCACCCGATTTATCACGAAACATTATTTCTGTATCCCGTTTGAAACAATATGGTTTTAATCTTAATTTCATTAATGATGATATCCATGTTTCTTTAAATAATGTGTTCTATTTCAAGACTTCGCCTTCGAATGGTATTTATGAATTGATTCATGATGACACATCATACAATAGCTCAATGTACCATTCAAACACCAAGAAACTCAAAAGGGATTTGAGTGATTCCTAGTTATGGCATTGTCGCCTTGGTCACATAAACAAGAATCGAATGCATACAATTCAAAAGAATGGACTTTTGAAATCAAATGAACTAGACTCGTTTGATGTATGTGAATCTTGTTTACAAGGAAAAATGACTAAAGCACCTTTCAAAGGGACCTATGAAAGGGCTAAGGACTTATTGGGATTAATACATTCGGATGTATGTGGACCCTTTAAGCCCATAACTAGGAATGGTGAAAGATACTTCATCACTTTCATTAATGAGTTTAGTCGTTTCGGATATGTCTACTTATTAAGATACAAGGACGAAACTTTTGAAGCATTCAAGGAATATCAAAACGAAGTACAAAATCAACTCAATAAGACAATCAAGGTACTTCGTACCGATAGAGGAGGTGAATACCTAAGTGATGCTTTCCAAGATCATCTTAAAAGCTGTAGGATTATCTCACAGCTCACTCCTCCTAGAACACCCCAACTTAATGGAGTTTCCGAAAGGAGGAACCGAACCCTAATGGATATGGTTTGATCTATGATAGCTAGAAGCTCGTTGCCTCTATCATTTTGGGGTTATTGTCTATGCTCCGCGGCTCGTATTCTAAATATGACCCCAACCAAGAAAGTGGAACGAACTCCTAATGAGATGTGGTTTGGAAAACCTCCATCTCTATCATACTTAAAGGTATGGGGATGTGAAGCTTATCCTAAGCGTTACTTCCCTAATAAGTTGAATGCTCGATCCACGAAGTGTATCTTCATAGGATATCCTAAGGATGATATGGGATACTATTTCTATGATCCAACCGAGCAAAATGTATTTGTTTCTCGAAAGGCTGAATTCCTTGAAACTAAGTTCCTAATGGAAGGAAATAGTGAAAGGAAGATAGATCTTGAAGAGGTTTAAGATCAAGCAGATGATACACAATTGCTTAACACTAGCACTCAACATGAAAATGTTGAGAATGATCAAATGGATGATCAAAATATACAAGAATTTTACAGGTCTGGTAGGATTAGTAATCCTCCTGAGAGATATGGGTTTCTCATGGATGGTTGCTATGTGGTTAATTTAGATGAACCAATAAACTACCAAGATGCCTTATCAAGGATTGATAAAGATAAATGGCAGGAAGCCATGAACGCTGAGATGCAATCCATGTATGACAACCAAGTTTGGGAACGTGTTGAACAACCTACTGGCTCAAGGCTAGTTGATTGTAAATAGCTTTTCAAAATGAAAACCGACATACCTGGAAACTTGGATACATATAAAGCTAGACTAGTAGCAAAAGGTTTCACTCAAACTCAAGGGGTTGACTATGATGAAACTTTTTCGCTTGTGGCAATACTAAAGTCTATTAGGATATTACTTGCCATTGCTCTATATATATATATATATATATATATATATATATATATATATATATATATATATATATATATATATATATATATATATATATATACTTATTATGATTATGAAATATGGTAAATGGATGTCAAGACTGCTTTCCTAAATGGACATCTTGAGGAAGATGTCTATGTGGTTCAACCTGAAGGTTTTGTTGATCCGAAATATCCTAAGAAGGTATGCAAGTTAAAGAAGTCAATCTACAGATTGAAACAAGCATCTAGAATGTGGAATCATCGTTTTAATGAGGAGGCCAAGAAATTTGGCTTCATTAAAAATGGTGATGAAGCTTGTGTATACAAGAAAGCTAGTGGGAGCACTATCATGTTCCTTGTATTATATGTGGATGATATATTATTATTTGGAAATGATATTCCGATAATGCAAGGAGTTAAAACTTGGTTAAGTAAATGCTTCTCCATTAAGGATCTTGGAGAAGCACAATACGTTTAGGGGATTGGGATCTACAGGGATAGATCCAAGAAACTGATAGGTTTGAATCAAAGTGCATACATTGAAAAGATCTTGAAAAGGTTCAAGATGGAGAACTCTAAGAAAGGTTTGGTACCTATTCAAAAGGGAACACTTCTCAGTTCATCTCAGTGCCCCACCACGAAAGATGAACATAAGAGAATGAAGAAAGTCCCATACGCATCTGCTATTGGGTCAATCATGTATGCAATGATATGCACTAGACCGGACGTGTCATGCGCTCTTAGCCTGACAAGTAGATACCAGAATAACCCAGGAAACAGTCATTGAATTGCTGTTAAAAATATATTGAAATACCTTAGGAGGACTAAGGATATGTTTCTAATATATGGGTCTAGTGAGGAGGAACTCGCAGTAAAGGGTTACGTGGACGCGAGTTTCCAAACTGATCGAGATGATTCTCGATCACAATCCAGTTATGTCTTCACATTAAATGGAGGCGCGGTCTCTTGGAAGAGTTCAAAACAGGATGTTGTTGCATTATCCACTACAGAGTCGGAGTACATTGCCGCCTCATTAGCAGCTCAGGAAGCTGCATGGATGAAGAAATTCATCGACGACTTAGGAGTAGTCCGTTCCATTCAGGACCCTCTTGAGATCTTTTCTGACAACGAGGGTGCGATTGCTCAAATCAAAGAACCTCGTGCTCACCAAAAGACCCGTCACATTGAGCGAAGATTCAACTACATAAGGGATGAAGTTGAAAAGGGAAATATATGTATTCGCAAAGTTCACACAGATCTAAATATAGCGGATCCACTCACGAAGCTCTTACATGGTGCAAAACATCAAGGGCATGTTAGTGCATTAGTGCTTCGATATTCTAGTGATTGGTTGTGATCTGTTTTATGTATTGTAACAGAACGAAATTGTTTAAAGTCATTAATATAATTATGGCATTAAATTATTTTGAGTTATGTTCCTATTTTGCATATTTTATCCATGAATAAGTAATTATTCTAAATTCTGTAGTCGATCACATTTATGGGAACGAGTGTGAGGTTTAGACTATTATGAACTTGGATTGGTATACATTCACGAGATGAATGTGGGGCAAGGTTGTAACCAAGGTTCATAGATATTTGTGGGATACAAATATTGGAAGACCCGCCCTCAAGATTTACTAAATGGAGCCTTTGTGGTTGATCACATGTAATCTTGAGTAAAGGCGAATATGATTGTATCCTCTGACCTGAGATACATATTAGGTTCGGATATTTACCAAGTATCGTGCCTTGATTCTTTCCTTCGCTACTCTAAAATATGGTAGTTCATAAGGAAGAGCTCAGGTATAATGCAAGGTGTATATTAAGGACGTATGTAGTCAAGATGGAATTTGTCCCTCTTATTCGTTGAGAGTCAGATGTCTAAGTCCTAATAAAGTTAAATCTAAAAGAGAGTGATCATTCTGTGTCTCTTGGGTTTGACATGACATCTAGGACGAAAGGATATAATGAAAAGATTCACCTATTCATATTCGAGATGGGAACTCGAAAAGGATGATGTTATTGAATGGCACAAAGTCATAACATATTGGGGGTGATGGATGGTCGTTAGGTGGTATCCATCACTTGCATTAATTTCTTATGTTTCTCGTGCAAGTGGGAGATTGAAGGTATTTCGTATGCCCGAGAGACATATTAAATTAATGTGGCTAATGTGTTATGATCCAAGTCGGGTCATACCTAATAACAAGCTTACTGACACTTTACAAGTATTTAATCTTAACGGTTGGATCGTTAAATAAATACGCGACACTTGGATTTTAGAAAATCGGTTTTCTAAAATAATATCACTTGAGATAAATTATTTGGATAATTTGTATATAATTGTTTATATGTTTTAAATGATTATATTGTGTTATATTTTATAAAAGGGTTTATAAAATGTAAAAGTAACAAAAAAAATACATGTTATATATATATATATATATATATATATATATATATATATATATATATATATATATATATATATATATATATATATATATATATATATATATATATATTACATGTTTATATATATATATATATTAAAACATTGTTGTATAAAATAAGTGGGCAGAATTTTGGGTCTCCTAGACACTCACATGCTTGTCTTGTTTTGTTGCTTTTAAGACTACACAAGTCCTTAGGTGCATGGGCAACTCTTGGACCTAAGTTTGAATGATTCTCTCAAGTAAATACTACACATTTAGCTTGTAAAAAAACTGCACAATTCAGTTTTTAAGAGTGTGCTGGCCGTGAGCCTAAGGGACTAAAAGGAGGGTTCTTAATTTTTATTTACAAGCTAAATTCAAGTGTAAAACAAATCCTAACTAAAGGCAAGAGTCTTAGGGTCATAGCTTGGGGTATTACACACTTGAGGCTTCAAGTTAGAAGCTCAATTTCCATCATCTTCATCATCATCTTGCTCATTTGTGAATAACACTCAACTTGCTTGAGGAGGTATACATCTTCTCTACTTGTTATATTTGTAAGCATTTATCCAAGACTTGATATCATCATGGAATTTAACTTAATAGCTTAACATGTTAACATGAACTTTACATTATGCTTCCGCTCATTTTAACTACATTAAATTGGTTTAATGATCAAGTTAACTATAAGAACATGTTGTTTAAAATGTTAAATTCCATCAAAGACGGCCCGTGATTGTCAAAAGAGTTATGCCAACCTCAAACGTAAGGACTTTGAATTCAACGTGGGTGATCGTGTAATATTGAAGGTTGCACCTTTGAAAGGTGTAATCCGTTTTGGAAAACGTGGAAAGTTAAACCCACGATACATTGGTCCTTTTGAAATCTTGGAATGTGTTGGACCCGTTGCTTACCGTTTGGATCTTCCAACTTAATTGAGCTCCGTTCATCCTACCTTTCATGTATCAAATTTGAAGAAGTGTCTTTCCGAACTGGAACATGTTATACCTTTGGAGGAACTTACAATTGACGACAAACTTCACTTCGTGGAAGAGCCTGTCGAAATTATGGACCGTGAGGTCAAAACTTTGAAACACAACAAAATTCTGATCGTCCGAGTACGGTGGAATGCCAAATGAGGACCTGAGTTTACTAGGGAACGAGAGGATCAAATGATGCGGAAGTATCCTCACCTTTTCCCGACTCCTCCATCTACCTCAGCTTAAAATTTCAGGAAGAAATTTTCTTTAACAGGTGGGTAATGTAATGACCCTGATTTTTTCCCAACGTTTAATTATTAATAATTTATTATTAATGCTTGCGTTTTAATAAATGTGTTCTTATACGTGTTACTTGTTATTGTATTTAACTTTTCATGGCCCGAATTGTCTTTGTGACGTACGTACGTATCACAAATAATATTTCCGAATGTTATTTACATTCATGATTTAATTATTATTAATCATTTTAATTAACTAAGGTTACTAGTTAATTACTTGGGCTTTGTTTATTTAATTTGTTACATACTTACATACTTGGGCCTTTTATTAATGGATTCTTGTTAATGGACTTAGAGGCCCACCCTACATCCTTAATGGATTGATTAGCCCATCTTTCATGTAAGTATTACACTTAAGGCTTAACTAGAGTAATTTGCTTGTAAGAAGACTAGTTACTTATACACTTACACACCTTTCCCATGCAAGCTTGCTTTATTACCATTTTTAGATGGCATCTTCATAAATACATGCATGTAACTAGTGGGCTTTTCCCTTCCCCCCTTTTTGATGAAAACCGTCGGCCTAGGTAGTGTACAAGGGTGGTTTTGTTTCAAATTTTGATTACTTATTACTTGTATTCATCTCACTTTTACACACACACATTTACTTGCAATTTCTTTTACTCTCTTTTCTCTCTAATCTTGTAAGTAATAAGCTTTATGTTCTTCCTTTTCTTGTCTTAAAACCGAAACCTTACATACATCATCATCATTTGCTTGTTTTAATTCTTGTTCTTTGTTGTTGTTTAATTACTTACTTTGTTAGTTTGTTGTTTGTTGTTGCTAAGAATCAAACTACCTAGTTTATTCTTCATATTATCTTGTCATTTCAAGAACAAACAAGAACCTAAACTCCCTAGTTATCGTTCTACATTTAATATTTTGAAAGAAACTTCATGAGTTGTAAAAATCATTACTTGAAGTTCATGTTGTAAACTTAAAGTTTACTTTCTTAAAGATCAAAGCCTTGGCTTGAATCTTTAAAAGTATGAACAACCATGAACTTGTTACTTATAAACTTAGTTTATTTCTTCATTTTGTGCATGTTTAAATTCGTGTTTGTTGTTTATATGGTCAAGTATTACAAGTTAATCTTGATCTCATACTTCTTGAAACTAAAAGTTAACTTTATAAGTTCAAGAACATGGAAGTATAACTTTCTAGTTATAACTTCATATACTTGTGTTGGATCTAAGTTTATATAACTTATGGCCTACTTATTTTGTTGTAAACAAGAGCTTATAAGCTTACATACACTTTACTAGTTGAAAATCTAAGTTTCATAACTTATGGTTTCATTAAAGTAAAGATTCAAGTGTTATGACTTAGGATTTAACTTAGTAACTTTAGATCTAGACTTTTGGGTGTTGGATCTTCAAGATCTAACTAAGAACTATGTTCTACAACTTAAAGATCTTGATTATTTAGTTTATTTTCAAGTTTGTAGTTTAATAGTACTTTTAGAGTTCATGTATGTGTCGGATCTAAGATCTTGATGTAACTTTGGTTCATCAAACTACTTGCAACACTTAATTGAGTTGTGCTACTTATCTTAGACTTACATTTATGTTATGATGGTCAAAACTTGGTAAAGATGATGTAAACACATCAACGAGTTGTACACTTGAAGCTATATGCATCAAGGACGTGAACCGTGATGAACATCAAGCACCAAGAACCCACCGGAACACACTGTTTACTATTTTCTGGAACTGACAGAATAACTGGGCTACTGTAAAGGTGATTTTCAGTTATATCTATTTGAGTAGATAATTTTTCGTTCAAGATTCGTCTTAATCCGAGTTACGGTTTAGGATCTATGGCCCTCCGAACGTCACTATGTCCTTTTAACGTTGTGCTGAAAAATTCTGACCTACTCGCACTTAAACCGTCGCCATGGTCAAACGAAGATGAGTTTAGTTCTGTAATGTTTACAGCAACTAAAAAACTCATATACGGAGCCATGGCCACCGGTCCCACCTCAATTCAGTTTGTATAGAGGCCGTGGCGACTGATCGAAGTTAGCCTTTGTTTTAAACTCTTTTCTAGAATGAAACTTACTTTATACTTTTTGTTTGATGATGAATGATGATGACCCTTAAGATCTAATTTTCATACTTTTAAACCTATCGGAAATGATTTACTAACTTAGTAACTTTTGACTTAGGTTGATGACTTTTCGGACCTACATACTTGCTTACTTTTCCCGAGTCATCTTTACTACTACTTTTCTACTGTGAGTTATAGCTTCCCTTTTTACTTTAACTATTTTGGGAACTGAGAATACATGCGCATTTTACGTTTTACATACTAGGCATGAGTACTTAAACCTTATATATGTGTGGGTTATACAACTGCATAAACTTTCCCCTAAGCTCGGTAACGTTTAGTCATTGGTCTTTGAACCGGTGAACGCGAATCTTACATATGGATCCATAGGGTTTGACATCCCCACTCGGGCTAGTAGCGCTAGCATTTAACGGGTGTTTAATACTTCGTAAACATACGCACTCGCCAAGTGTACTTTTAGGGGGTGATAAACGTTAAGTTAGTTACCAAGTGCCCACGGTTAAACATATACTTTTCATACTGTTTTGAAACGCTGTTGAAGCACTGAAATATCGTGGCCTACCTTACATTACTGTTATACTTAAACTATAGCTCACCAACCTTTGTGTTGACGTTTTAAGCATGTTTTTCTCAGGTGCTTAAGGTTGCTTGCTTCCGCTGTTGTATTAGTCATGCCTTGTAGACGTCCACTACGCTTGTTAGAGTTGTCACCGCATGAAACGTTTTATTTGCATTCAAACTATGTTACCTTTTGAAACAATGATTTGTAATGACCATTGGGTCACGCACTATTACTAATTGCTTCTGTTCATTGAAGCATACTTTTGTTGTAAGACATTTGATGTTAGTTAAGACATCACCTTTATTCATGAATGCAAACTTCTTTTGAAACCGATTATAGTATTTGACCTTGTAATGATCCTGTTGTTGATAATTCGTACACGATGGTTTTGTACGGGGCATCACAGACTACATAAGTATTTTCGAAGGTGCAGATGTTTAATTTGATACTCTTAAATTATTATCAAAATACCTATCGATTGTCACAATATTCTGGCAACTAAAACCAGTTCGTGCAATAATTTAACAAGTATTAGACCAATTGGTTCCACAGAGAGCATGTTATTAAGAAACTTAAAATTATATCCTAAGACAATGGGGAATTTTCAGTTTATTAGAACTAAAAAAACGCGTGAAGTAACTTTGAAGTTAAATTAATAGAGATAAAAGTATCCACTTAGAATCAATTCCGTTGGATCCAGATTGCTTGTTATACCTATTTAAACAATTATATTTAAGGTAACGCTGCAATTATTTATCAATTTTCACAGCTTATTGGCTAAATTCCTAGTTCAACTATCTTTAACCTAGTTTTATAATCAAGTCACCAAATAATCACTCAAGATAATAATCTAACTTAAATCGCTTTGGTTTCCCTTCACAATCCCACAATTATCACAGTAGATCACAGTTTAATCTCTAATTGTCTAATTATACTGGTTTTCTACATACAATTATTCGAAGACCTAAGTTATTCACGTTCAATAACCTAGTAAAGATCACCACTTAATTCAACTTTCGTTATATAGCTAATAATCTCCGCAATTTCAACTAGTTAATTAACCTAGATAATGGTTATTCATCAGTAAAACAAAATCTGAGCAATAAGATCAATCGTCTAAATCATAAAGATAGCAATCCTTCACCTCAGTTACAACAACAACAATAACAACAACAAAAACAAAAACAAAAAACAAAAACAATAAAACCTAATACCACATGAGTGGTGTATAGGGAGGTGAGATGTTGAAAATCCTTCCCCTATTCGAGAATAAAAACAAGTCATCTCAGTTCAATCATCTAAATGGACACTATGAATTTAGCTACTCATAATATTGCAAGAAAAAAATAAACATGAAGAAGAAATAAACATAAACATTATATGTATTAAATTAAAAACAAAGTAATTAAAGAGATTACAAAGGCAAAACTAACCACAATTGATATACTAGCATAAACCCTCTCAAAATAGGGTGGAAATACTAAGATTTTCGTAACAATTGCAGAAGTAGGCTAGAATTCGTAAATAATAAGTGATATCCTAATTTGGGGGATAAAAATGAGTATTTATAGATACAGCAAAACCTTCCAACCCGGTACCACCTCGCGACCGCGAGGTAGGACTTCGCGAGCGCGAGGTAGGACTTGGCAACCACGAGTCCCTCAAAAAGTCTCAACCGTAAATTTTATTTATCTGGGCTGTGAGATTGCATTATTATTTCTTAAACTTCTGTTTAAATGTCGCAGCGACCATGTCAAAAATCACGAGCACCATCTAAATTCGCGTCTGCGAGGTTGGATCTCGCAATCGCGAAATGTGTCAGAAACAACAGCTCTTTTTTTGTCTTCGCTTGAACATTTGAATTCTTCACTTTAGTGATCTTTTCGGCTAGAAACTTCATCAAAATCATCAAATAACTTCACTTTTCACTTCTTGAACTATGTTCACTAATCTTGCTTGAAAACAAACATTTAATCTTCAAATAAACTTGTTTTCAAAAGTATGAATAATTGGCGCAATATTAAAATCCCTCACACTTAAACCTTGCTTGTCCTCAAGCAAGACTAAACTCTGAATAATCAAATAGTAAGATTACAGCCTCCAAGAAACATGTATAGCCAGTGTTGTAAAAAACCGATTACTCACCGATTAATCTCCGTTTAATCATTTTTAAGAGAAATCCGTTCCGATTTTCAAAAATCCATTTAATTAAACGGTCAATGTCAATTGATGGGTCACAATCGAATTTGATAACCAAAATCGGTCAAAGTAAAAAATGGTTACCATTTTAATATGAATTTAAACTAAAACTTTATAGTTTTGGAGCAAAATGAACAATTTTATACAATTATGTTAATGTTTATTTTTTTATTTATGAATTTTTCCTATATTTACACATAATTTGTAAAATTTAATATTTCAATGTATTCAGTATAATCCGATTAATCCCCGAATTGTCGATTAATCTTTTCAAAGTCCTGACCGATTAATCCCCGAATAGCGAATTTTGTAACCTTGTGTATAACTGTAACCTAGAATAATCATTAATGGAACACATGACAAAAGAACTAGGAACCAATTACATACTACGCACTAGTTGTATAGCTAAAGCGTTATCGCCAATTCATGGGTGAAACTAAGTTAAAATGGTAGGTGTGCCAAGATGGTTGTCCTCCTGTTCAGGACAACGACACTCATCAACTGCCCCAACGATCACTCCAGTGACTCTCGGAGCAAGGTGAACACTTGAAGGAGGGTCGTGGAATTTAAGTCTCACGTGACTTATAATGAGATTTAATTACTAAAAAGCTTCAACGGGTGAAACTTAGTGCGATTTTCTGAATAAATTGATCCTAGAGAACACATGACCTTATGAAAACATTTTATCATTTGAAAAGGATAGACAAGCTATTTTTACAATAACAAGTTTTTCGAAATTTTAGCTTACAAGGTCATGTGCACTCAAAGTTATTCTTGTATTGAACAACCACACGGACAACATACTACTGATGTAGACAAACCTTCCTGGTAATAGAGAAAGCGATGGGATAGCACTTGTCAATTGTGAGTGTTAAAGTGTCATCCACAACAAATCTGGTTATGATCAATGACTCGGAACAAATCACAAACCCTAACAAAATCACTCCGGTCTTTAAGGAGTAAGATGGGAATGATACATGGCATCATTTTGTACAATTAAATTCAATTCAGAGGTGTCAACTGCGAACACTGAGCTATCGTGCGGTTTTGAAATTTCAAGACTTTCTCTTCCCATTGTACTTTTACATCTTAAAAAGACGTTAGTATGATATGGTATTGTTTAGGAAGATGCTATACCAAGTAGAACTAAACTTGAATGACTTAACTTTCGGAAGACTTTACTTACAAATTTTGGTCAAGAACTGTTTAAAATTCAGCAAAAATTTTAAAATTGGTGAAAATTCACTAGAATTTACCTTTTCCCCACATTTAAGATCATGTAATGCCCTCATTTACATGAAATCAGATAAAAATCAATAAATTTGAGAGGACAAAAGTGAAAAATGAAAAGAAAAGAAACCAAGAATTTTAGATCCGGAGATCACGGAGAGATGGTGCACGATGGCGCTGAACTGACTGCCAACATAAGAATATCGGCATCCACTCAATAATTATCACATAAAGTCATCATAAGCGAGTAAGTTGCTGAACTTAATTTTAGTCACTAAAGAGTATAAGCTCCCACGCATTAATACCTAAACGCCCCATCACATTAGCCAAGTACAAGTTTAAATTATCGATTATAGTCATCCAACATACATACTAAATAAAAGGAAATAAAACAAAGTCTTAACAAACTACCACACATACACCATCATCAAACATAAAAGGAAATGTTGAGGATCCTCGCGGTAAAGGTCAAAAAGAATGGTTCGTCCAATCAAGCTGCACCTGGTAACTTGCTTGATTATACCATGTTCAGTCATTCCTAGCATCGATGTGACTAAAAAAATTTCTATGACGTTATCAATGTAAGTACGAGTTTCCTGATTAACCCAATCAATGCATATACGCAACCCATTAAATCAGTATGAACCTGCATAGATCTAAATTGCTCACAAAGGAAGTCCCGAGATATCTCAGTCTAACCCAAACTCTCTCCCAGATCCATATTCATATCATCCACAGGAGCTTCTTCCTCCGCATATGGATCCATCAAATCACGCTCCTCCTGCGGGTGAGTTCCTATATATCTGACATATTTGTTTTTCCCCTCACCACAGTACTCAATCTCACATCTCATGTAATATTTGCTACCACCAATCTCCTAATATTCTGTGGTGTAGGAGTCAAACCCAAATACTCAACAATTAATGTCACATATACTCCCCTAGACATCAGACTGTTCAGGTGTAAAACTGACCCCCGCATACACAAATATCAAGCCACACAATAGGGTATATTGACGTGAGCATCTGGGTCTCGGATATACATCAAGTAGAACAAATTGGATGTAGTGACCCGAACTTTTCCATGTTTATATATTATATGAAAACTATATTTGCATGATTAAATGTTTCCAACATGTTAAGCAGCCAAACTTGTTAAGACTTGATTATTTGAAATGAGTTTCATGTAGACATTTGACCACCTAAGTTGACCGGCGATTCACGGACGTTAAAACTTGTAAAAATTATATGATGATATATATATGGATATACATATATATAGTTAATATGATACTATGATAAGAAAGTATCTCACTAGGTATATTAACAATGAGTTATATACATAAAATGAGACTATCGAATTAAGGAAACTCGAAACGATATATATAACGATTATCGTTATATCAACGTCTTACTAAATACATATGTATCATATTAAGATATTAATACACTATGTTTAACATAATGAAATGATAATTACATATATCATTAAGCATATTAAAAATGAACTACATGAGTAAGATGAGACTACTAACTTAAGGATTTCGAAACAATACATATATGTAACGATTATCGTTGTAATAGTATTTTAACATATATATATGATGTTAAGATATATTCATACACCATGTTATCATGTTAACATAACAAATTAACATCTCATTTAAGTATAATAACAATGAATTAATTACATTTAACAAGATCGTTAACTTAAAGGTTTCAAAACAACACTTACATGTAACGACTAACGATGACTTAACGACTCAATTAAAATGTATATACATGTAGTGTATTTAGATGTATTAGTACACTTTTGAAAGACTTCAAGACACATATCAAAGTACTTCTACTTAACAAAAATGCTTACAATTACATCCTCATATATTTTCATCAACAATTCTACTCATATGCAACCTTATTCGTATTCGTACAATACCCAGCTCCTAGATGTACACACTATTGGTATATACACATAAAAATCTGCTCTTTAGCAGCCTTAAATGATTAAAGAACATGTGGAACCAACCATTTGTCAACTAGCATGAATTAATTAGCAAGAAAACAAACTTAAGAATCTTTTCTTTCTTTATAATGAGTAAAAATGTTTTTATGATTTCACCTCATTTTTTCATTCCATTTTCTCATACTTACACTCCAAATTCTCTCTTAAAATACTCCTAACATCATACTTGATCATCTCCAAGCATTTTCACCATCTTTTATCTTCAATTACAAGCTTTAATCATCATAAAAACAACCATTCAAGAACACTTCAATAAATCTTTCAAACTTGCTAGATTACTTCCAAGCTTTCAAATCCATTCCATGTAATCATCCAAGATCATGAAACTTTTGTTAATCTCAGTAGGTTTTTATTCTAAATCAAAGGTAAGAATCATATTCAAGCTTTGATTCAATTTCTATAAACATAACTATCTTAATTCAAGTAGTAATCTTACTTGAACTTGTTTTCGTGTCATGATTCTACTTCAAGAACTTCCAAGCCATCGAAGATCCTTTGAAGCTCAAGTTTATTTTTCATAATTTCCAGTAGGTTTACCTACTACACTTGAGGTATTAATGATTTTCATAACATCATTCAATTCATATATATATATATATATATATATATATATATATATATATATATATATATATAACTATCATATTCGAAGATTTAAACTTGTAATAACTAGAACATAGTTTAGTTAATTCTAAACTTGTTCGCAAATAAAGTTAATCCTTCTAAATTAACTTTTAAAATCAACTAAAAACATGTTATATATCTATATGATATGCTAACTTAATGATTTAAAACCTGGAAACACGAAAAACACCGTAAAACTGGACATACGCTGTTGTAGTAACACTGCGGGCTGTTTTGGGTTTGATAATTAAAAACTATGATAAACTTTGATTTAAAAGTTGCTCTTCTGGTAAAATAATTTTTCTTATGAACATGAAACTATATCCAAAAATTATGGTTAAACTCAAAGTGGAAGTATGTTTTTCAAAATGGTCATCAAGATGTCGTTCTTTCGACGGAAATGACTACCTCTTTAAAGAATGACTTGTAACCTGTATTTCCAACTATAAACTTATACTTTTTATGTTTAGTTTCATAAATTTCAGTTCATTATGAAGCCATAGAAACTTGAATCACTCAAAATGGATTTGAAACGAAGAAATGACGGGTAAAACAAAATTGGATAAATTTGCTAGTTTTAGCAACGAAAATTTTGTAACAAATCTAGACTAAACATATCCTAACTAATTTATATTATACATATTATGTAATCTTGGGATACCATAGACACGTATACAATGTTTTGACATATCATATCGACCCATCTATATATATATATATATATATATATATATATATATATATATATATATATATATATATATATATATATATATATATATATATATATATATATATATATATTTCGGAATAACCATAGACACTCTATATGCAGTAATGCTTGAGTTAGCTATACAGGGTTGAGGTTGATTCCAAAATAATATATATAATTTGAGTTGTGATCTAGCCTGAGACTTGTATACACTGGGTCGTGGATTGATTCGAGATAATATATATTGATTTATTTCTGTACATCTAACTGTGGACAACTAGTTGTAGGTTACTAACGAGGACTGCTAACTTAACAAACTTAAATCATAAAAATGTAATAAAAAATGTTGTGAATATATTTCAATCATACTTTGATATATATGTACTTATTTTTTATAGGTTCGTGAATCGACCAGTGGCCAAGTCTTATTTCCAACGAAGGAAAAATCTGTGAAAGTGAGTTATAGTCCCACTTTTAAAAATCTATTATTTTTGGGATGAGAATACATGCAGGTTTATAAATGTTTTACAAAATAGACACAAGTAATCGAAAATACTTTCTATGTTGGATTATCGAAACGAATATGCCCCGTTTTAGCTTGGTAGCCTAAGAATGAGGGAAATGGCCCCTAATTGACGCGAATCCTAAAGATAGATCTATTTGGCCCAACAAGCCTCATTCGAGTTACGGGTGCTTTAGTACTTCGATTTATCATATCCGATGAGAGTCCCGGAATGATGGGGATATTCTATATGCATCTTGTTAAGGTCGGTTTCCAGGTGTTCAACATATGAATGAATTTTATCTCTATGCAGTTTGCGAAATGCCTGATATGAAATGTATATTTATGGAATAAAAAAATAAAATCTTGTGGTCTATTGTTACAATTTGATAAATATATAGGTTAAACCTATAACTCACCAACATTTTTGGTGACGTTTTAAGCATGTTTATTCTCAGGTGATTATTAAGAGCTTCCGCTATTGCATGCTAATGTATGGACAAGAGTTGGAGTCAGCATGCTTGTATAATATTGTTTAAAAACTGCATTCGAAGACTTAAGTTGATGTGTAATATTATTGTAAACCATTATGTAATAGCCTTGTGAAAACGCTATATTTTAGATTATCATTATTTGATAATCGTCGATAAAATAAAGGTTATGGTTTGTTTTAAAATCGAATGCAGTCTTTGAAAAACGTCTCATATAGAGGTCAAAACCTTGCAACGAAATCAATTAATATGGAACGTTTATAATCGATATGAACGGGACATTTCAGTTGGTATCAGAGCGTTGGTCTTAGAGAACCAGAAATTTGCATTAGAGTGTCTTATCGAGTTCATTAGAGTGTCTGGACTTCGATCGTGTTAACTTGAAAAATGAATGCTTAACATTTTTTTGTTGGAAACTATATATTGTTAACATGTAAATATTATGTGATATATTAATCTCTTAACCTGTTTGATATTGTGTGATAGATGTCTACCTCTAGTACAAATCTCATCGAGTCACCTAATAATAATGAAGAGTCGAATATATATTGGGAAGATTCACAAATTCCCGAAGAGGAACCGGAAGAGGAGGAACCGGAAGAGGAGGAACCGGAAGAAGAAGAACCGGAAGAAGAGATTCCGGAGGGGGAAATATTAGGAACCACAGAAAAATAGATAAATAAAAGAAAATTCTCAACCAATGGACCAAAATTAATAATGGTCAATGGTATTTCCACCGAGGAAGAAAAATATTGGGAAGATTACCAATTTTTCGATGAATCGGATCCCGATGAGGATTCCGATGATGTTATATAAATTACCCCGACACAATTTGAAAAAGCAAGAGAAAACAATAAGGGAAAAGGCATAAAAATAGAAAAACCCGAGTCCAACCCCGATGACCTCTATGTTAACATGAAATGTCCCAATGGAAAATACCGTCAACACCCGTATTTCTTAAGTTTTAGCTATAACCTGGGAACATCTAAGCCACCAGGTCCTTCTAGACCATTTGTGAAAAGAACGGCTCGTATTAGGGGAGCACCATATATCCCTAGGAAATTAGCGAAACGAACCAAGTCCGAAGAGGAAGAAGCAAGTGAGTCCGAATGAAGAGTAGTAACCATGATGTGTAATATATATATATATATATATATATATATATATATATATATATATATATATATATATATATATATATATATATATATATATATATATATATTGAAGTGTGCTTCTACTTTTATGTTATATGTAAAAATTGCTTGTATTGTTTGTTAAGTATCTTTTATAAATCTAACCCTCGTCTATTTTTACAGTATAAAAACATAAAATGGATGTTAAGGATAGACAACCAAAAATTTTAGAAGACCTACCCGGGGACATGATTGATGAAATCTTGTCTAGAGTCGGTCAGAATTCATCGGTACAATTGTTTACGGCAAAATTAGTTTGTAGAACATTTGAAGAACGTTCCAGGCATGCCTTAGTTTATAAAAGGCTTTCTTTTGAAAGATGGAGTATATCACATTAGGCAGACCTTAAGTTACGCTGTGTTTTCTTTAAAGCGTTAAATACGGGGAACCCAAGTGCAATTTTACGCTACAGGTTAAGAACCTATTTTGACTCAACATATCCCAACATAGGACTTCGTGCTTTAGAAAGAGTTGCTAACACGCAACATAAAGAAGCATGTTATGCTTACGGGTTAGTGATGTTCGCTTCTCACCAAAGTGAGAAAAAGAACATCGGATTACAACTTTTAAATAAAACCTTCCCACAAGTGACGGATTCGGTAGTTGGGGTGAGAAACAAGGTTTTTAGATTGTTACGGTGCTGTTGGGCATTACGAAACCCTCGTCCTTTTGACGACGTTACAACATGCTGCCTAGCTAACTATCACAATGGTTAAATGCCACATAACCAAGGATGGGAAATAATATTAGTACAACCAGAATACATGACTTGTTTCCGGACTTATGAATTACGTGTCTTTATTGCCTTTGTTGAACGACTTGCGTATTAACTAGGATTGTCTTCGAAACTACTTTGTATCAAAGTTATTGTATGCTATATTTTATGCTATATGTAAAATAGCGGTATTGTAAGTTTGTAAAATATTGTATAAAAGTTTGAACGTGAAATATTATTATAATCAGTTTTTCATATAGAATTTTAGTAGTTGAATTGTATGTTAGCTACTAAGTATGAACTTAACGGGTAGGTATTACCCAAATTAAAACTTATAAAACGCTAATATGAAGAAAAATCTTTTATAAACGAGTTCATATTATGCTACGGAATACTATTGACTACTCTTAATATTCTATATGATTAACTTAATTATTTTGGCTATTTTTGAAGGAAATGGCACCGACTACTCGTCATAACTTGAACATGAGTGAGGAAGACTTCCGTGCTTTCCTTACAGCAAATATAGCCGCAGTACAGGCTGCAATGCAAAACAACAATAATAACTCAGGGTCTAGCAGTGGAGTTAACTCCACAGGAAATCGTGTAGGATGCTCGTATAAGGCTTTCACTGCCTGTAAACCTCTGGAATTCGATGGAACTGAAGATCCATTCAGACTAAAACGATGGACCGAGAAGGTTGAATCTGTGTTTGCTATAAGCAAATGTGCTGAAGAAGATAAGGTAAAGTACGCCACGCATACCTTCACATGTACTGCGTTAACATGGTGGAACACCTATCTCGAACAAGTGGGATAAGATGATGCTTACGCACTACCATGGTCAGCATTCAAACACTTGATGAACGAGCAGTACCGTCCCAGAAACGAAGTCAATAAGCTCAAGACATAGCTTAGAGAATTACGAATGAAGGGATTCGATATCACCACATACGAACGACGATTCACCGAGTTGTGTTTATTGTGCCCAAGAGTGTTCGAAGATGAAGAAGAGTAGATCGATGCGTTTGTAAAGGGGTTACGAGAGAGAATTCAGGAGGATGTGAGTGCAAGCGTGCCCACTTCAATGCAAAAGGCAAGCCGAATGGCTCACAAACTTATAAACCCCGATTGAGGGAAGGATTAAAGAGCAGGCGGCCGAGGAGGCCAAAATGAAACAAGTCAAGAGAAAGTGGGAAGAAAATAGTGACAAGGGTCACCAACACAACAACAGTAACTATCGCGTCAACAATCAACACAACAATCACAACTACAATCGCACCATTTTTCGCAACAATAAACGCAACAAAAACCATCCCAACAACAACAACTACAACAATCGTCCCAACAACTATACCAACCGCAACAACAACAATCCCAACAACAATCTCAATAACAACACTGGAAATCAATACTAGAAAATTCCGTGCCTAAGGTGTGAAGGGTACCATCCAACTAATTTTTGTTCAGCATCATGTATCAAATGTAATAGAAAGGGGCATGATGCAACGAAGTGCGATATTTATGGACCAGCGGGTAAAGGAACAAGTAATGCCCACATTATTTGTTATGGATGCGAGAAGAAGGGCCACTACAAAACTACATGCCCAAACCAGGGAAATAATAATGGGCAAATCCGTGGGAGAGTTTTAAACATTAATGCGGAAGAAGCGCAGGAAGACCCGGAGCTTGTTACGGGTACGTTTCTTATTGATGAAAAACCTGCTTATGTTTTATTTGATTCGGGTGCGGATAGAAGCTATATGAGTAGAGATTTTTGTGCTAAATTAAGTGGTCCATTGACGCCTATGAATAATAAATTTTTACTCGAATTAGCAAATGGGAAATTAATTTCAGCAGATAAAATATGTCGGAATTGAGAAATTAAACTGGTTAGTGAAACGTTTAAGATTGATTTGATACCAGTAGAGTTAGGGAGTTTTGATGTGATAATTGGCATGGACTGGTTGAAAAAGGAGAGAGCAGAGATCGTATGTTACAAAAATGCATTTCGCATTGTACGAGAAGAAGGAAAACCCTTAATGGTGTACGGAGAAAAGTGCAACGCGAAGCCAAATCTTATTAGTAATTTGAAGGTGCAAAAGCTAATAAGAAAAGGTTGCTATGCTGTGCTAGCACATGTTGAGAGAGTACAAACCGAAGAAAAGAACATTAATGATGTTCCTGTCACAAAAGAATATCTCGATGTATTTTCGAAAGAATTACCGGGACTACCTCCACACCGATCAGTTGAATTTCAAATAGATCTTGTACCAGGAGTTGCACCAATAGGTCGTGCTCCATACAGACTCGCACCCAGTGAAATGAAGGAACTCCAAAGCCAATTACAAGAACTATTAGAGCGTGTTTTCATACGACCAAGTATATCATCATGGGGAGCTCCTGTTTTATTTGTCAAAAAGAAGGATGGTACATTCAGGTTGTGTATCGACTACGGAGAGTTGAACAAACTTACCATCAAGAACCGTTACCCACTACCGAGAATCGATGACTTATTTGATCAACTACAAGGCTCGTCAATTTATTCGAAGATTGATTTACATTCTGGGTATCATCAAATGCGGGTGAAGGAGGATGATATTCCGAAGACTGCTTTCAGAACGCGTTACGGTCATTACGAGTTTATGGTTATGCTGTTTGGATTGACTAACGCACCAGCTGTGTTCATGGACCTCATGAACCGAGTGTGTGGACCATACCTTGACAAGTTTGTCATTGTTTTCATCGATGACATACTCATTTACTCAAAGAATGATCAAGAGCACGAAGAACATTTGAGAAAAGTGCTAGAGTTGCTGAAGAAAGAAAAATTGTACGCTAAGTTTTCAAAGTGTACATTTTCGTTGGAAGAAGTTCAATTCCTCGGTCACATAGTAAACAAAGAGGGTATTCAGGTGGATCCGGCAAAGATTAAAACCATTGAAAATTGGGAAACCCCAAAAACTCCGAAGCATATACGCCAATTTTTAGGACTGGCGGGTTACTACAGAAGGTTCATCCAAGATTTTTCCAAAATAGCAAAACCCTTGACTGCATTAATGCATAAAGGCAAGAAATTTGAATGGAAAGATGAACAGGAGAAAGTGTTTCAATTGTTGAAGAAAAAGTTAACTACGGCGCCTATATTGTCATTGTCTGAAGGGAATGATGATTTTGTGATATATTGTGACACCTCAAAGCAAGGTCTCGGTTGCGTATTAATGCAACGAACGAAGGTAATTGCTTATGCGTCCAGACAATTGAAGATTCATGAGCAAAATTATACGACTCACGATTTGGAATTGGGCGCTGTTGTTTTTGCATTAAAGACTTGGAGGCACTACTTATATGGGGTCAAAAGTATTATATATACCGACCACAAAAGTCTCCAACATATATTTAATCAGAAACAACTGAACATGAGGCAGCGTAGGTGGATTGAATTGTTAAATGATTACGATTTTGAGATTCGTTACCACCCGGGAAAGGCGAATGTGGTAGCCGACGCTTTGAGTAGAAAAGACAGAGAACCTATGCGGGTAAAAGCTATGAATATAATTATTCGTACTAACCTTACTACCCAAATAAAGGAGGCGTAACAGGGAGTTTTAAAAGAGGGAAATTTGAAGAATGAAATACCCAAAGGATCGGAAAAACATCTTAATATTCGGGAAGACGGAATCCGGTATAGGGCTGAAAGAATTTGGGTACCAAAATTTGGAGATGTGAGAGAAATGGTACTTAAGGAAGCACATAAAACCAGATATTCGATACATCCCGGAGCGGGGAAGATGTACAAAGATCTCAAGAAACACTTTTGGTGGCTGGGTATGAAAGCCGATATTGCTAAATACGTAGGAGAATGTTTGACGTGTTCTAAGGTCAAAGCTGAACAACAGAAACCATCAGGTCTACTTCAACAATCTGAAATCCCAGAATAGAAATGGGAAAACATTACCATGGATTTCATTACTAAATTGCCAAGGAATGCAAGTGGTTATGATACTATTTGGGTAATAGTCGATCGTCTCACCAAGTCAGCACACTTTCTACCAATGAGAGAAGATGATAAAATGGAGAAGTTAGCACGATTATACTTGAAAGAATTTGTCTCCAGACAAGGAATACTAATCTCTATTATCTCTGATAGGGATGGCAGATTTGTTTCAAGATTCTGGCAGACGTTGCAACAAGCTTTGGGAACTCGTCTAGACATGAGTACTGCCTATCATCCACAAACCGATGGGCAAAGTGAGAGTACTATACAAACTCTTGAAGACATGCTACGAGAGTGTGTTATTGACTTTGGAAACAGTTGGGATCGACATCTACCGTTAGCAGAATTTTCCTACAACAACAGTTATCATTCGAGTATTGAGATGGCACCATTCGAGGCACTTTATGGTAGAAAGTGCAGGTCTCTGATTTGTTGGAGTGAAGTTGGGGATAGACAGATTACGGGTCCAGAAATTATTCAAGAAACCACAGAGAAGATCATTCAAATTCAACAAAAGTTAAAAACCGCCCAAAGTCGACAAAAGAACTACGCGGACATTAAAAGAAAAGATATAGAATTTGAAATTGGAGAGATGATCATGCTTAAGGTTTCACCTTGTAAAGTTGTTGTTTGATTTGGTAAACGAGGGAAACTAAATCCAAGATACATCGGACCATTCAAGATTATAGATCGTGTCGGACCAGTAGCTTACCGACTTGAGTTACCTCAACAACTCGCGGCTGTACATAACACTTTCCACGTCTTGAATTTGAAGAAATGTTTTGCTAAAGAAGATCTCACTATTCCGCTAGACGAAATCTAAATCAATGAAAAACTTCAATTCATCGAAGAACCCGTCGAAATAATGGATCGTGAGGTTAAAAGGCTTAAGCAAAACAAGATACCAATTGTTAAGGTTCGATGGAATGCTCGTAGAGGACCCGAGTTCACCTGGGAACATGAAAACCAGATAAATAAGGAATACCCACACTTGTTTCTAGAAGATGTGTCAACACCTTCAACCGCTTAAAATTTCGGAACGAAATTTATTTAATGGGTAGGTACTGTAGTAACCCGAACTTTTCCATGTTTATATATTATATGAAAACTATATTGGCATGATTAAATGTTTCCAACATGTTAAGCAACCAAACTTGTTAAGACTTGATTATTTGAAATGAGTTTCATGTAGACATTTGACCACCCAAGTTGACCGACGATTCACGAACGTTAAAACTTGTAAAAATTATATGATGATATATATATATATATATATATATATATATATATATATATATATATATATATATATATATATGGATATATATAGTTAACATGATATTATGATAAGAAAGTATCTCACTAGGTATATTAACAATGAGTTATATACATAAAATGAGACTATTGAATTAAGGAAACTCGAAATGATATATATAACGATTATCGTTATAACAACGTCTTAATAAATACATATGTATCTGATATCGCAAATTCATACGCGTTTTCCTTAGCGATATCGGCCACATTTTAGTCCTTTTGGATACGATTTGGTGTTATTTCGATGAATGTTGTGAAAGTTCAAGTTCTAAGACCAAGGAGATGAATTTTGAAGATATTTGATGGTTTTAATGATTTTCTATGTATTAGAGTGAAAGAGATTGGTTCAATTCGAGTTTGATATGATTTTACGAGTTTTCAGCTTCGGATTCAGCATTTTGGGTTTGGAGCGCCACTCAGATATGTGGAGCGCCGCTCCATTAGGCAAGATTTTCATGTCGAGAGCTTTCAAGAGACCAGGAATCAGTTTTACAGCAATCGGAGCGCCGCGCGACCTATGGAGCGCCGCTCCATGTTCTGTCGGTTTCAAATTCCACCTATTTAAAGCCCGAATTTTAACCCTAATACTTCACTTTTGCATCCAGACGTATTCCAGCAGTTTTTTGACGAACCAAGGTGATTTTTGGGGAATCCCAAGGTCATTCTAACGCATCAATCATTCTGGAAACGCGTCTCGATCCGTTTATCAATCAAGAACACAATTTTCATTAGGTTTAATTCTTATCTTCATAATGAATACTCTTAATTATTTATGGGTGATTTTGGTTTTAGCCATGATTATTGGCTAAGATTTTTAATGTTTGTCTAGATTGAATAATCGTATGTGTTTGGATGATACTTTAATGTTTTATTGATTAATGCGTGATAATTATGAGTTTTGATTAAGAACCATTCTTGTGGGTGTTGATTATTGTTACTAGGTTGATTAGTGATCTTGTTTGAACAAAGGGAACCCTGTTTCAATTTAGTACACTAGTTTTCAATTGATTTATCTTAACCAATTAGGTGCTTACTGGACCAAGGGGGTAAACCGGGTAACATAGATTAAACAAAATAGGGGTGAATTATGTGGAGCGAACGCGTAACCAATTGAATATTAATCTTGTAATTAGTTAATTACTAAGTCACAAATGAAAGAGGTCTTTGGTGAAAGGGAACCCTAAGCTAATAAATCCATGTTTGACGTGTTTGCTAAAAGAGAACTCTGGGTAAACCGACTTTGTAGTTGCATGTATTGATAAATTGAACTAGAGCTTAATAACAAATCATCTGACACTGCGAATAGGAGATCTAGGCGAACATTCTTTTATCTATTGAATTCAAATATTTTTACTTTCCGTTGAGTCTGCCTTTATTTCTATAAACTTAAAAAAACAAAAATGTTGTCTTTTACTTTTAATCAATCTTTGATTTGGCTAATCGTTAAATAGCCACAAAACAAACTATCTCGTACTTTCGATTTTCATAGATTAACTTAGTTTATTTTATTAGTTGCAATCTTAATTCTCACGTTTAAAACTGTCCTTGGAACGATTTCGAAATTACCAACTTTATACTATTGCACGGTCGGGTACACTGTCCGTTAGTGTGTAGTAATCTTTAAACCGGCATTTTTCAAGATAAATTATATACTTGATTTTACACATCAAGTTTTGGCGCCGCTGCCGGGGACAGTTGTGTCGAAAATTAAGATTGTTATCTAATTGTTCTTAGTTTAGTTTTAGTTATAGTTTATTATTTCTTTTTGTTTATTCTCAGTTGAATCGGTGCGTTTAATCAATTGTTAGTTGTGATTTCGCAGATAACAGGTAGTGCATGCCATATATGCGTTCTTCTAATTCTCCAATTCTTTAACCATTTGCAGAACCAGAAAGAGAGTTATTCAGAGCGTTAAGTCAAGAGCAACAGTCTACAGTGGATTCATCTTTTTCTTCATATGCTAATATAATTAATTTGGGTAGTAGTTCTAAGACTGTGGTGCCCGATACACCACCTGAAATCAGAGAAGAAGAAGAATCTTATGTTTCATTAGATCTTTTCGAGACTGAAGATATGGCTGACCAAGCTGATCAACCAAATCGTCCTCAGACTATGGCAGAAAAGTTGAAGGCTACCCAAGGGGGCCAAGGCAATTCGATTACTTAACTAAATATCACTCAGCCTTTCCAAATCACGGGGCCGATCCTGAGTTTGATTTCTTCTGACTGCCAATTTCATGGCAAGGATAGTGAGGATGCTAACGAGCATCTTCGTATTTTCAATGATGTTTGCAACTTGTTCCAGCTGCATGAGGTTGTCGATACTTCGATCAAGACAAGACTTTTTCCCTGGACTCTTAAGGGAGAAGCTAAGAGATGGTTAGATAAGCAGCCAGAAGGAGCGATTACTTCTTGGGATACGTTGGTAGATAAGTTCTTATCAAAGTTTTTCCCTGCGTCTCGAGCTGCTATGTAGTGACCCGAACTTTTCCATGTTTATATATATATTAAATTAAATTGTTATTTACATGATTAAGTGTTTCCAACATGTTAAGCAATCAAACTTGTTAAGACTTGATTAATTGAAATAGGTTTCATATAGACAATTGACCACCCAAGTTGACCGGTGATTCACGAATGTTAAAACTTGTAAAAACTATACGATGACATATATATGGTTATATATATAGTTAACATGATTTTATTATAAGTATGTATCTCATTAGGTATTTTAACAATGAGTTATATACATAAAAATGAGACTATTAATTTAAGAAACTCGAAAACGATATATATAACGATTATCGTTATAACAACGTCTTACTAGGTACATATGAATCATATTAAGATATTGATACACTTGGTTAATTATGTTAAATGATAAATAAATATATTATTAAGTGTATTAACCATGAAATACATATGTAAAAATAAGACTACTAACTTAATGATTTCGAAACGAGACATATATGTAACGATTATCGTTGTAACGACATTTAACTGTATATATATCATACTAAGATATATTATATATCATAATATCATGATAATATAACAATTTAACATCTCATTTGTTATAATAAATAATGGGTTAACAACATTCAACAAGATCGATAACCTAAAGGTTTCAAAACAACATTTACATGTAACGACTAACGATGACTTAACGACTCAGTTAAAATGTATATACATGTAGTGTTTTAATATGTATTCATACACTTTTAAAAGACTTCAAGACACTTATCAAAATACTTCTACTTAACAAAAATGCTTACAATTACATCCTCGTTCAGTTTCATCAACAATTCTACTCGTATGCACCCGTATTCGTACTCGTACAATACACAGCTTTTAGATGTATGTACTATTGGTATATACACTCCAATGATCAGCTCTTAGCAGCCCATGTGAGTCACCTAACATATGTGGGAACCATCATTTGGCAACTAACATGAAATATCTCATAAAATTACAAAAATATGAGTAATCATTCATGACTTATTTACATGAAAACAAAATTACATATCCTTTATATCTAATCCATACACCAACGACCAAAAACACCTACAAACACTTTCATTCTTCAATTTTCTTAATCTAATTGATCTCTCTCAATTTCTATCTTCAAGTTCTAAGCGTTCTTCATAAATTCTACAAGTTCTAGTTACATAAAATCAAGAATACTTTCAAGTTTGCTAGCTCACTTCCAATCTTGTAAGGTGATCATCCAACCTCAAGAAATCTTTGTTTCTTACAGTAGGTTATCATTCTAATACAAGTTAATAATCATATTCAAACTTTGGTTCAATTTCTATAACTATAACAATCTTATTTCAAGTGATGATCTTACTTGAACTTGTTTTCGTGTCATGATTCTGCTTCAAGAACTTCGAGCCATCCAAGGATCCGTTGAAGCTAGATCCATTTTTCACTTTTCCAGTAGGTTTATCCAAGGAACTTAAGGTAGTAATTATGTTCATAACATCATTCGATTCATACATATAAAGCTATCTTATTCGAAGGTTTAAACTTGTAACCACTAGAACATAGTTTAGTTAATTCTAAACTTGTTCACAAACAAAAGTTAATCCTTCTAACTTGAATTTTAAAATCAACTAAACACATTTTCTATATCTATATGATATGCTAACTTAATGATTTAAAACCTGGAAACACGAAAAACACCGTAAAACTGGATTTACGCCGTCGTAGTAACACCGCAGGCTGTTTTGGGTTAGTTAATTAAAAACTATGATAAACTTTGATTTAAAAGTTGTTATTCTGGGAAAATGATTTTTATTATGAACATGAAACTATATCCAAAAATTATGGTTAAACTCAAAGTGGAAGTATGTTTTCTAAAATGGTCATCTAGACGTCGTTCTTTCGACTGAAATGACTACCTTTACAAAAACGACTTGTAACTTATTTTTCCGACTATAAACCTATACTTTTTATGTTTAGATTCATAAAATAGAGTTCAATATGAAACCATAGCAATTTGATTCACTCAAAATGGATTTAAAATGAAGAAGTTATGGGTAAAACAAGATTGGATAATTTTTCTCATTTTAGCTACGTGAAAATTGGTAACAAATCTATTCCAACCATAACTTAATCAACTTGTATTGTATATTATGTAATCTTGAGATACCATAGACACGTATACAATGTTTCGACCTATCATGTCGACACATCTATATATATTTCGGAACAACCATAGACACTCTATATGTGAATGTTGGAGTTAGCTATACAGGGTTGAGGTTGATTCCAAAATATATATAGTTTGATTTGTGATCAATACTGAGATACGTATACACTGGGTCGTAGATTGATTCAAGATAATATTTATCGATTTATTTCTGTACATCTAACTGTGGACAACTAGTTGTAGGTTACTAACGAGGACAGCTGACTTAATAAACTTAAAACATCAAAATATATTAAAAGTATTGTAAATATATTTTGAACATACTTTGATATATATGTATATATTGTTATAGGTTCGTAAATCAACCAGTGGCCAAGTCTTACTTCCCGACGAAGTAAAAATCTGTGAAAGTGAGTTATAGTCCCACTTTTAAAATCTAATATTTTTGGGATGAGAATACATACAGGTTTTATAAATGATTTACAAAATAGACACAAGTACGTGAAACTACATTCTATGGTTGAATTATCGAAATCGAATATGCCCCTTTTTATTAAGTCTGGTAATCTAAGAATTAGGGAACAGACACCCTAATTGACGCGAATCCTAAAGATAGATCTATTTGGCCTAACAAACCCCATCCAAAGTACCGGATGCTTTAGTACTTCGAAATTTATATCATATCCGAAGGGTGTCCCGGAATGATGGGTATATTCTTATATATGCATCTTGTTAATGTCGGTTACCAGGTGTTCACCATATGAATGATTTTTATCTCTATGTATGGGATTTGTATTGAAATATGAAATCTTGTGGTCTATTGTTACGATTTGATATATATAGGTTAAACCTATAACTCAGCAACATTTTTGTTGACGTTTAAAGCATGTTTATTCTCAGGTGAATACTAAAAGCTTCCGCTGTTGCATACTAAAATAAGGACAAGATTTGGAGTCCATGTTTGTATGATATTGTGTAAAAACTGCATTCAAGAAACTGATTTCGATGTAACATATTTGTATTGTAAACCATTATGTAATGGTCGTGTGTAAACAGGATATTTTAGATTATCATTATTTGATAATCTACATAAAGCTTTTTAAACCTTTATTTATGAAATAAAGGTTATGGTTTGTTTTAAAAATGAATGCAGTCTTTGAAAAAGTCTCATATAGAGGTCAAAACCTCGCAATGAAATCAATTAATATGGAACGTTTTTAATCAATAAGAACGGAACATTTCAGATGGTATCCGAGCGTTGGTCTTAGAGAACCAGAAAATTTGCATTAGTGTGTCTTATTGAGTTTGTTAGGATGCATTAGTGAGTCTGGACTTCGACCGTGTTTTCTTTAAAAATGATTGCTTAACATTTTTGTTGGAAACTATATATTATTAACATGTATATATTATGTGATATATTAATCTCTTAACATGTTTGATATTGTGTGATAGATGTCTACCTCTAGCACAAATCCCATTGACTCACCTAATAATAACGAAGAGTCGAATATATATTGGACTGATTCACAAGTTCCCGAAGAAGAACCGGAAGATAAATCAGAACCGGAAGAAGAATCAGAACCGGAAGAGGAGGAACCGGAGGAGGAAATAGAACCGGTGGGGGAAATAATAAAATGATTAAGTAAAAGAAAATCCTCAACTAACCGACCAAGGTTAATTATGGTCAATGGTGTTTCCGCCAAGGAAGCAAAATATTGGGAGGATTACCAATTCTCCGATGAATCGGATTCCGACGAGAATTCCGATGATGTTATAGAAATTACCCCAACTGAATTTAAAAAGGCAAAAGAAAATAATAAGGGAAAGGGCATAAAAATAGAGAAATCTAATTCCAACCCAGATGAACATTATATGTATCGTCAACCCCCGAAGCCCTTAAGTTGTAACAATGACCCGGGAACCTCTAAACCACCAGGTTTTTCTAAACCGTTGTGGAAAACGACAGCTCGTATTAGGGGATCATCATATATCCCTAGAAACTTGGCAAAACGAACCAAAACTGAAGAAGAAGAAATGAGCGAGTCAGAATAAGATAGTTGTATTCGTGTGGTGTAATATATGTAATATAGTGTGCTTATGCTTTATGATATATGTAAAAATTGCTTGTATTAATAAGTATTTTTTTTTTTATGAATCTAACTCTTGTCTATTTTACAGTATAAAAACACAAAATGGATAGACAACCCAATATTTTAAGAGACCTACCCGGAGACATGATTGATGAAATCTTGTCTAGAGTCGGTCAGAATTCTTCGGCACAACTATTTAAGGCGAGATCAGTTTGTAAGACATTCGAAGAACGTTCCAAGAATGCCTTGGTTTATAAAAGGCTTTCGTTCGAAAGATGGGGGATATCACATTGGGAAATCCATAAGTTATGATGTGTTTACTTTGACGCATATATTGCGGGGAATCCAAATGCTATTTTACGCAATGGGTTAAGAAATTATTTTGACTCAATATATCCGAATATTGGACTTCGTGATTTAGAAAAAGCGGCTAACATGCAACATAAAGAAGCATGTTATGCTTATGGATTAGTAATGTTCGCTTCTCACCAAAGTGAGAACAAGAACATTGGGCTACAACTATTAAACAAAACGTCCCCACAAGTGATGGAGTCGGTAATTGGGGTAAGAAATGAGGTTTTTAGATTGTTACGGGACTGTTGGACATTACGTAACCCTCGTCCCTTTGACGACATTACAACACGCTATCTTATCAACGGCCATAACGGTTATGTTCCACAAGACCAAGGATGGAAAGTAGTCCTAGTAAAACCAGAATCCATGACTTGTTTCTGGACGTATGAATTACGTGTCTTTATTGCCTTTGCTGAACGACTTGTGTACCAGCTAGAATTATCTTCACAACCATCTTGTATCAAAGTTATTGTGTGCTATATTTCATGCTTTATGTAAAATAAGTGGTATTGTAAGTTTGTAAAATATTGTATAAAAGTTTGAACGCGAAATATTATTATAATCAGTTTTTCATATAGAATTGTAGTAGTTGAATTGTATATTAGCTACTAAGTATGAACTTAACGGGTAGGTACTACCCGAATTTAAACTTATAAAACGCTAATATGAAGAAAAAGCTTTTATAAATGAGTTCATATTATGCTATGAAATACTATTAACTACTCTTAATATTCTGTATGATTAACTTGTTCCATTTGACTATTTTGAAGGAAATGGCACCGACTACTCGACACACCGTGAATATGAATGAAGAGGAATTCCATACTTTTCTAGGTTCAAACATAGCCGCAGTACAGGCTGCGCTACATACCAACAATAACCTTGGATCTAGCAGTACAGGAAATCGTGTAGGATGCACCTACAAAGAATTCACTGCCTGCAAACCTTTGGAATTTGATGGAACTGAAGGACCGATCGGATTGAAACGGTGGACCGAGAAGGTCGAATCGGTGTTTGCCATAAGTAAGTGTACTGAAGAGGACAAAGTGAAGTACGCTACGCATACCTTCACAGGTTCTGCGTTAACATGGTGGAATACCTATCTAGAGCAAGTGGGACAAGATGATGCGTACGCACTACCGTGGTCAGTATTCAAGCACTTGATGAACGAGAAGTACCATCCCAGAACCGAGGTCAATTAGCTCAAGACAGAACTTAGAGGGTTACGAACCCAAGGATTTGATATTACCACGTACGAAACACGATTCACAGAATTGTGCCTATTGTGTCCGGGAGCGTTCAAAGATGAGGAAGAGAAGATCGACGCGTTTGTGAAAGGATTACCGGAAAGAATCCAAGAAGATATAAGTTCACACAAGCCCGCCTCCATACAACAGGCATGTAGAATGGCTCACAAACTAGTGAACCAGATTGAAGAAAGAATTAAAGAACAGACTGCTGAAGAGGCCAATGTGAAGCAAGTCAAAAGAAAATGGGAGGAAAACGGTGATAAGAATCACCAATACAACATAAACAGCAATTACAACAATAGTCGCAACAATTATCCCAACAATCGCAACATCAATCGCAACTACAACAAACGGCCCAACAGCAACAACAACAACAACAACAACAACAACAACAACAACAACAACAACAACAACAACAACAACAACAACAACAACAACAACAACAACAACAACAACTACAACAATCATCCCAACAACAATAATAACCGCAACAACAATAACAATCAGAAGCAGCTATGCCAAAGGTGTGAAAAGTATCACTCGGGGTTCTGTTCCAAATTTTGCAACAAGTGTAAAAGAAATGGTCATAGCGCGGCGAAGTGTGAGGTCTACGGACCAGGGGTTAATAGAACAAAAGGAACAAATGGTGTCGAAACAAGTAATGGCGGAGCAAGTAGTGTCGGAGCAAGTTATGCCAATGTAGTTTGTTATAAATGTGGAAAATCGGGCCACATTATTAGAAATTGCCCGAACCAGGAGAACACGAATGGACAAGGCCGCGGAAGAGTTTTCAATATTAATGCGGCAGAGGCACAGGAAGACCCGGAGCTTGTTACGGGTACGTTTCTTATTGACAATAAATCTGCTTACGTTTTATTTGATTCGGGTGCGGATAGAAGCTATATGAGTAGAGATTTTTGTGCTAAATTAAGTTTTCCATTGACGCCGTTGGATAGTAAATTTTTACTCGAATTAGCAAACGGTAAATTAATTTCAGCAGATAATATATGTCGGAATCGAGAAATTAAACTGGTTAGCGAAACATTTAAGATTGATTTGATACCAGTAGAGTTAGGGAGTTTTGATGTGATAATCGTTATGGACTGGTTGAAAGAAGTGAAAGCAGAGATCGTTTGTTACGAAAATGCAATTCGCATTATACGAGAAAAAGGAAAACCCTTAATGGTGTACGGAGAAAAGGGCAACACGAAGCTACATCTTATTAGTAATTTGAAGGCACAAAAACTAATAAGAAAAGGTTGCTATGCTGTTCTAGCACACATCGAGAAAGTACAAACTGAAGAAAAGAGCATCAATGATGTTCCCGTTGCAAAAGAATTTCCCGATGTATTTCTGAAAGAATTACCGGGATTACCCCCACATCGATCCGTAGAATTTCAAATAGATCTTGTACCAGGAGCTGCACCAATAGCTCGTGCTCCTTACAGACTCGCACCCAGCGAGATGAAAGAACTGCAAAGCCAACTGCAAGAACTATTAGAACGTGGTTTCATTCGACCAAGCACATCACCGTGGGGAGCTCCTGTTTTGTTTGTCAAGAAGAAAGATGGTACATTCAGGTTGTGTATCGACTACCGAGAGTTGAACAAACTTACCATCAAGAACCGCTACCCACTACCGAGAATCGACAACTTATTTGATCAACTACAAGGCTCGTCTGTTTATTCAAAGATTGACTTACGTTTCGGGTATCATCAAATGCGGGTGAAAGAAGATGATATTCCAAAGACTGCTTTCAGAACACGTTACAGTCATTACGAGTTTATGGTCATGCCGTTTGGTTTAACTAATGCACCAGCTGTGTTCATGGACCTTATAAACCGAGTGTGTGGACCATACCTTGACAAGTTTTTCATTCTTTTCATTGATGAGATACTTATTTACTCAAAGAATGACCAAGAACACGGTGAACATTTGAGAAAGGTGTTAGAAGTATTGAGGAAGGAAGAATTGTACGCTAAGTTTTCAAAGTGTGCATTTTGGTTGGAAGAAGTTCAATTCCTCGGTCACATAGTGAACAAAGAAGGTATTAAGGTGGATACAGCAAAGATCGAAACCGTTGAAAAGTGGGAAACCCCAAAAACTCCGAAGCATATACGTCAATTTTTAGGATTGGCTGGTTACTACAGAAGATTCATCCAAGATTTCTCCAAAATAGCAAAACCCTTGACTGCATTAACGCATATAGGGAAGAAATTTGAATGGAAGGATGAACAAGAGAAGGCGTTTCAATTATTGAAGAAAAAGCTAACTACGGCACCTATATTGTCATTACCTGAAGGGAATGATGATTTTGTGATTTATTGTGACGCATCAAAGCAAGGTCTCGGTTGTGTATTAATGCAACGAACGAAGGTGATTGCTTATGCGTCTAGACAATTGAAGATTCACGAACAAAATTATACGACGCATGATTTGGAATTAGACGCGGTTGTTTTTGCATTAAGGACTTGGAGGCACTACTTATATGGGGTCAAAAGTATTATATATACCGACCACAAAAGTCTTCAGCACATATTTAATTAGAAACAACTGAATATGAGGCAGCGTAGGTGGATTGAATTGTTGAATGATTACGACTTTGAGATTCGTTACCACCCGGGGAAGGCAAATGTGGTAGCTGACGCCTTGAGCAGGAAGGACAGAGAACCCATTCGAGTAAAATCTATGAATATAATGATTCACAATAACCTTACTACTCAAATAAAGGAGGCGCAACAAGGAGTTTTAAAAGAGGGAAATTTAAAGGATGAAATACCCAAAGGATCGGAGAAGCATCTTAATATTCGGGAAGACGGGACCCGGTATAGGACTGAAAGGATTTGGGTACCAAAATTTGTAGATATGAGAGAAATGGTACTTAGAGAAGCTCATAAAACCAGATACTCAATACATCTTGGAACGGGGAAGATGTACAAGGATCTCAAGAAACATTTTTGGTGGCCGGCTATGAAAGCCGATGTTGCTAAATATGTAGGAGAATGTTTGACGTGTTCTAAGGTCAAAGCTGAGCATCAGAAACCATCAGGTCTACTTCAACAACCCGAAATCCCAGAATGGAAATGGGAAAACATTACCATTGATTTCATCACTAAATTGCCAAGGACTGCAAGTGGTTTTGATACTATTTGGGTAATAGTTGATCGTCTCACCAAATCAACACACTTCCTGCCAATAAGAGAAGATGACAAGATGGAGAAGTTAGCATGACTGTATTTGAAGGAAGTCGTCTCCATACATGGAATACCAATCTCTATTATCTCTGATAGGGATGGCAGATTCATTTCAAGATTCTGGCAGACATTACAGCAAGCATTAGGAACTCGTCTAGACATGAGTACTGCCTATCATCCACAAACTGATGGGCAGAGCGAAAGCACGATACAAACGCTTGAAGACATGCTACGAGCATGTGTTATTGATTTTGGAAACAGTTGGGATCGACATCTACCGTTAGCAGAATTTTCCTACAACAACAGCTACCATTCAAGCATTGAGATGGCGTCGTTTGAAGCACTTTATGGTAGAAAGTGCAGGTCTCCGATTTGTTGGAGTGAAGTGGGGGATAGACAGATTACGGGTCCGGGGATAATAAAAGAAACTACCGAGAAGATCATCCAAATTTAACAACGGTTGAAAACCGCCCAAAGTCGACAAAAGAGCTACGCTGACATTAAAAGAAAAGATATAGAATTTGAAATTGGAGAGATGGTCATGCTTAAAGTTGCACCTTGGAAAGGCGTTGTTCGATTTGGTAAACGAGGGAAATTAAATCCAAGGTATATTGGACCATTCAATATTATTGATCGTGTCGGACCAGTAGCTTACCGACTTGAGTTACCTCAACAACTCGCGGCTGTACATAACACTTTCCACGTCTCGAATTTGAAGAAATGTTTTGCTAAAGAAGACCTCACTATTCCGTTAGATGAAATCCAAATCAACGAAAAACTTCAATTCATCGAAGAACCCGTCGAAATAATGGATCGTGAGGTTAAAAGACTTAAGCAAAACAAGATACCAATTGTTAAGGTTCGATGGAATGCTCGTAGAGGACCCGAGTTCACCTGGGAACGAGAAGATCAGATAAAGAAGAAATACCCGCATTTAATTCCAGAAGATACGTCAACATCTCCAACTGCTTAAAATTTCGGGACGAAATTTATTTAACGGGTAGGTACTGTAGTGACCCGAACTTTTCCATGTTTATATATATATTAAATGAAATTGTTATTTACATGATTAAGTGTTTCCAACATGTTAAGCAATCAAACTTGTTAAGACTTGATTAATTGAAATAGGTTTCATATAGACAATTGACCACCCAAGTTGACCGGTGATTCACGAACGTTAAAACTTGTAAAAATTATACGATGACATATATATGGTTATATATATAGTTAACATGATTTTATTATAAGTATGTATCTCATTAGGTATTTTAACAATGAGTTATATACATAAAAATGAGACTATTAATTTAAGAAACTCGAAAACGATATATATATAACGATTATCGTTATAACAACGTCTTACTAGGTACATATGAATCCTGTTAAGATATTGATACACTTGGTTAATTATGTTAAATGATAAGTAAATATATTATTAAGTGTATTAACCATGAAATACATATGTAAAAATAAGACTACTAACTTAATGATTTTGAAACGAGACATATATGTAACGATTATCGTTGTAACGACATTTAACTGTATATATATCATAATATCATGATAATATAACAATTTAACATCTCATTTGTTATAATAAATAATGGGTTAACAACATTCAACAAGATCGTTAACCTAAAGGTTTCAAAACAACATTTACATGTAACGACTAACGATGACTTAACGACTCAGTTAAAATGTATATACATGTACTGTTTTAATATGTATTCATACGCTTTTGAAAGACTTCAACACACTTATCAAAATACTTCTACTTAACAAAAATGCTTACAATTACATCCTCGTTCAGTTTCATCAACAATTCTACTCGTATGCACCCGTATTCGTACTCGTACAATACACAGCTTTTAGATGTATGTACTATTGGTATATACACTCCAATGATCAGCTCTTAGCAGCCCATGTGAGTCACCTAACACATGTGGGAACCATCATTCAGCAACTAACATGAAATATCTCATAAAATTACAAAAATATGAGTAATCATTCATGACTTATTTACATGAAAACAAAATTACATATCCATTATATCTAATCCATACACCAACGACCAAAAACACCTAAAAACACTTTCATTCTTCAATTTTATTCATCTAATTGATCTTTCTCAAGTTCTATCTTCAAGTTCTAAGTGTTCTTCATAAATTCTACAAGTTCTAGTTACATAAAATCAAGAATACTTTCAAGTTTGCTAGCTCACTTCCAATCTTGTAAGGTGATCATCCAACCTCAAGAAATCTTTGTTTCTTACAGTAGGTTATCATTCTAATACAAGGTAATAATCATATTCAAACTTTGGTTCAATTTCTATAACTATAACAATCTTATTTCAAGTGATGATCTTACTTGAACTTGTTTTCGTGTCATGATTCTGCTTCAAGAACTTCGAGCCATCCAAGGATCCGTTGAAGCTAGATCTATTTTTCTCTTTTCCAGTAGGTTTATCCAAGGAACTTAAGGTAGTAATGATGTTCATAACATCATTCGATTCATACATATAAAGCTATCTTATTCGAAGGTTTAAACTTGTAATCACTAGAACATAGTTTAGTTAATTCTAAACTTGTTCACAAACAAAAGTTAATCCTTCTAACTTAACTTTTAAAATCAACTAAACACATGTTCTATATCTATATGATATGCTAACTTAATGATTTAAAACCTGGAAACACGAAAAACACCGTAAAACCGGATTTACGCCGTCGTAGTAACACCGCGGGCTGTTTTGGGTTAGTTAATTAAAAACTATGATAAACTTTGATTTAAAAGTTGTTATTCTGGGAAAATGATTTTTATTATGAACATGAAACTATATCCAAAAATTATGGTTAAACTCAAAGTGGAAGTATGTTTTCTAAATTGGTCATCTAGACGTCGTTCTTTCGACTGAAATGACTACCTTTACAAAAACGACTTGTAACTTATTTTTCCGACTATAAACCTATAATTTTTCTGTTTAGATTCATAAAATAGAGTTCAATATGAAACCATAGCAATTTGATTCACTCAAAACGGATTTAAAATGAAGAAGTTATGGGTAAAACAAGATTGGATAATTTTTCTCATTTTAGCTACGTGAAAATTGGTAACAAATCTATTCCAACCATAACTTAATCAACTTGTATTGTATATTATGTAATCTTGAGATACCATAGACACGTATACAATGTTTCGACCTATCATGTCGACACATCTATATATATTTCAGAACAACCATAGACACTCTATATGTGAATGTTGGAGTTAGCTATACAGGGTTGAGGTTGATTCCAAAATATATAGAGTTTGATTTGTGATCAATACTGAGATACGTATACACTGGGTCGTAGATTGATTCAAGATAATATTTATCGATTTATTTCTGTACATCTAACTGTGGACAACTAGTTGTAGGTTACTAACGAGGACAGCTGACTTAATAAACTTAAAACATCAAAATATATTAAAAGTGTTGTAAATATATTTTGAACATACTTCGATATATATGTATATATTGTTATAGGTTCGTGAATCAACCAGTGGCCAAGTCTTACTTCCCGACGAAGTAAAAATCTGTGAAAGTGAGTTATAGTCCCACTTTTAAAATCTAATATTTTTGGGATGAGAATACATGCAGGTTTTATAAATGATTTACAAAATAGACACAAGTACGTGAAACTACATTCTATGGTTGAATTATCGAAATCGAATATGCCCCTTTTTATTAAGTCTGGTAATCTAAGAATTAGGGAACAGACACCTTAATTGACGCGAATACTAAAGATAGATCTATTTGGCCTAACAAACCCCATCCAAAGTACCGGATGCTTTAGTACTTCGAAATTTATATCATATCCGAAGGCTGTCCCGGAATGATGGGTATATTCTTATATATGCATCTTGTTAATGTCGGTTACCAGGTGTTCACCATATGAATGATTTTTATCTCTATGTATGGGATGTGTATTGAAATATGAAATCTTGTGGTCTATTGTTACGATTTGATATATATAGGTTAAACCTATAACTCAGCAACATTTTTGTTGACGTTTAAAGCATGTTTATTCTCAGGTGAATACTAAGAGCTTCCGCTGTTGCATACTAAAATAAGGACAAGATTTGGAGTCCATGTTTGTATGATATTGTGTAAAAACTGCATTCAAGAAACTGATTTCGATGTAACATATTTGTATTGTAAACCATTATGTAATGGTCGTGTGTAAACAGAATATTTTAGATTATCATTATTTGATAATCTACATAAAGCTTTTTAAACCTTTATTTATGAAATAAAGGTTATGGTTTGTTTTAAAAATGAATGCAGTCTTTGAAAAACATCTCATATAGAGGTCAAAACCTCGCAACGAAATCAATTAATATGGAACGTTTTTAATCAATAAGAACGGGACATTTCAGATGGTATCCGAGCGTTGGTCTTAGAGAACCAGAAAATTTGCATTAGTGTGTCTTATCGAGTTTGTTAGGATGCATTAGTGAGTCTAGACTTCGACCGTGTTTTCTTTAAAAATGATTGCTTAACATTTTTGTTGGAAACTATATATTATTAACATGTATATATTATGTGATATATTAATCTCTTAACATGTTTGATATTGTGTGATAGATGTCTACCTCTAGCACAAATCCCATTGACTCACCTAATAATAACGAAGAGTCGAATATATATTGGACTGATTCACAAGTTCCCGAAGAAGAACCGGAAGATAAATCAGAACCGGAAGAAGAATCAGAACCGGAAGAGGAGGAACCGGAGGAGGAAATAGAACCGGTGGGGGAAATAATAAAGCGGTTAAGTAAAAGAAAATCCTCAACTAACCGACCAAGGTTAATTATGGTCAATGGTGTTTCCGCCAAGGAAGCAAAATATTGGGAGGATTACCAATTCTCTGATGAATCGGATTCCGACGAGAATTTCGATGATGTTATAGAAATTACCCCAACTGAATTTAAAAAGGCAAAAGAAAATAATAAGGGAAAGGGCATAAAAATAGAGAAATCTAATTCCAACCCCGATGAACTTTATATGTATCGTCAACCCCCGAAGCCCTTAAGTTGTAACATTGACCCGGGAACCTCTAAACCACCAAGTTATTCTAAACCGTTGTGGAAAACAACACCTCGTATTAGGGGAACATCATATATCCCTAGAAACTTGGCAAAACGAACCAAAACCGAAGAAGAAGAAATGAGCGAGTCAGAATAAGATAGTTGTATTCGTGTGGTGTAATATATGTAATATAGTGTGCTTATGCTTTATGATATATGTAAAAATTGCTTGTATTAATAAGTATTTTATTTTTATGAATCTAACTCTTGTCTATTTTACAGTATAAAAACACAAAATTGATAGACAACCCAATATTTTAAGAGACCTACTCGGAGACATGATTGATGAAATCTTGTCTAGAGTCGGTCAGAATTCTTCGGCACAACTATTTAAGGCGAGATCAGTTTGTAAGACATTCGAAGAACGTTCCAAGAATGCCTTGGTTTATAAAAGGCTTTCGTTCGAAAGATGGGGAATATCACATTGGGAAATCCATAAGTTACGATGTGTTTACTTTGACGCATATATTGCGGGGAATCCAAATGCTATTTTACGCAATGGGTTAAGAAATTATTTTGACTCAATATATCCGAATATTGGACTTCGTGATTTAGAAAAAGCGGCTAACATGCAACATAAAGAAGCATGTTATGCTTACGGATTAGTAATGTTCGCTTCTCACCAAAGTGAGAACAAGAACTTCGGGCTACAACTATTAAACAAAACGTTCCCACAAGTGACGGAGTCAGTAATTGGGGTAAGAAATGAGGTTTTTAGATTATTACGGGACTGTTGGACATTACGTAACCCTCATCCCTTTGACGACGTTACAACACGCTGTCTTATCAACGGCCATAACGGTTATGTTCCACAAGACCAAGGATGGGAAGTAGTCCTAGTAAAACCAGAATGCATGACTTGTTTCTGGACGTATGAATTACGTGTCTTTATTGCCTTTGCTGAACGACTTGTGTACTAGCTAGAATTATCTTCACAACTATCTTGTATCAAAGTTATTGTGTGCTATATTTCATGCTTTATGTAAAATAAGCGGTATTGTAAGTTTGTAAAATATTGTATAAAAGTTTTAACGCGAAATATTATTATAATCAGTTTTTCATATAGAATTGTAGTAGTTGAATTGTATATTAGCTACTAAGTATGAACTTAACGGGTAGGTACTACCCGAATTTAAACTTATAAAACGCTAATATGAAGAAAAAGCTTTTATAAATGAGTTCATATTATGCTACGAAATACTATTAACTACTCTTAATATTCTGTATGATTAACTTGTTCCATTTGACTATTTTGAAGGAAATGGCACCGACTACTCGACACACCGTGAATATGAATGAAGAGGAATTCCGTACTTTTCTAGCTTCAAACATAGCCGCAGTACAGGCTGCGCTACATACCAACAATAACCTTGGATCTAGCAGTACAGGAAATCGTGTAGGATGCACCTACAAAGAATTCACTGCCTGCAAACCTTTGGAATTTGATGGAACCGAAGGACCGATCGGATTGAAACGGTGGACCGAGAAGGTCGAATCGGTGTTTGCCATAAGTAAGTGTACTGAAGAGGACAAAGTGAAGTACGCTACGCATACCTTCACAGGTTCTGCATTAACATGGTGGAATACCTATCTAGAGCAAGTGGGACAAGATGATGCGTACGCACTACCTTGGTCAGCATTCAAGCACTTGATGAACGAGAAGTACCGTCCCAGAACTGAGGTCAATAAGCTCAAGACAGAACTTAGAGGGTTACGAACCCAAGGATTTGATATTACCACGTACGAAACACGATTCACAGAATTGTGCCTATTGTGTCCGGGAGCGTTTGAAGATGAGGAAGAGAAGATCGACGCGTTTGTGAAAGGATTATCGGAAAGAATCCAAGAAGATATAAGTTCACACAAGCCCGCCTCCATACAACAGGCATGTAGAATGGCTCACAAACTAGTGAACCAGATTGAAGAAAGAATTAAAGAACAGACTGCTGAAGAGGCCAATGTGAAGCAAGTCAAAAAAAATAGGAGGAAAACGGTGATAAGAATCACCAATACAACATAAACAGCAATTACAACAATAATCGCAACAATTATCCCAACAATCGAAACATCAATCGCAACTACAACAAACGGCCCAACAACAACAACAACAACAACAACAACAACAACAACAACAACAACAACAACAACAACAACAACAACAACAACAACAACAACAACAACAACAACAACAACAACAACAACAACAACAACAACAACAACAACAACAACAACAACAACAACAACAACAACAACAACAACAACAACAACAACAACAACAACAACAACAACAACAACAACAACAACAACAACAACAACAACAACAACAACAACAACAACAATCATCCCAACAACAATAATAACCGCAACAACAACAACAATCAGAAGCAGCTATGCCAAAGGTGTGAAAAGTATCACTCGGGGTTCTGCACCAAATTTTGCAACCAGTGTAAAAGAAATGGTCATAGCGCGGCGAAGTGTGAGGTCTACGGACCAGGGGTTAATAGAACAAAAGGAACAAATGGTGTCGGAACGAGTAATGGCGGAGCAAGTAGTGTCGGAGCAAGTTATGCCAATGTAGTTTGTTATAAATGTGGAAAATCGGGCCACATTATTAGAAATTTCCCGAACCAGGAGAACACGAATGGATAAGGCCGCGGAAGAGTTTTCAATATTAATGCGGCAGAGGCACAGGAAGACCCGAAGCTTGTTACGGGTACGTTTCTTATTGACAATAAATCTGCTTACGTTTTATTTGATTCGGGTGCGGATAGAAGCTATATGAGTAGAGATTTTTGTGCTAAATTAAGTTGTCCATTGACGCCGTTGGATAGTAAATTTTTACTCGAATTAGCAAACGGTAAATTAATTTCAGCAGATAATATATGTCGGAATCGAGAAATTAAACTGGTTAGCGAAACATTTAAGATTGATTTGATACCAGTAGAGTTAGGGAGTTTTGATGTGATAATAGGTATGGACTGGTTGAAAGAAGTGAAAGCAGAGATCGTTTGTTACAAAAATGCAATTCGCATTATACGAGAAAAAGGAAAACCCTTAATGGTGTACGGAGAAAAGGGCAACACGAAGCTACATCTTATTAGTAATTTGAAGGCACAAAAACTAATAAGAAAAGGTTGCTATGCTGTTCTAGCACACATCGAGAAAGTACAAACTGAAGAAAAGAGCATCAATGATGTTCCCATTGCAAAAGAATTTCCCGATGTATTTCTGAAAGAATTACCGGGATTACCCCCACATCGATCCGTAGAATTTCAAATAGATCTTGTACCAGGAGCTGCACCAATAGCTCGTGCTCCTTACAGACTCGCACCCAGCGAGATGAAAGAACTGCAAAGCCAACTGCAAGAACTATTAGAACGTGGTTTCATTCGACCAAGCACATCACCGTGGGGAGCTCCTGTTTTGTTTGTCAAGAAGAAAGATGGTACATTCAGGTTGTGTATCGACTACCGAGAGTTGAACAAACTTACCATCAAGAACCGCTACCCACTACCGAGAATCGACAACTTATTTGATCAACTACATGGCTCGTCTGTTTATTCAAAGATTGACTTACGTTTCGGGTATCATCAAATGCGGGTGAAAGAAGATGATATTCCAAAGACTGCTTTCAGAACACGTTACAGTCATTACGAGTTTATAGTCATGCCGTTTGGTTTAACTAATGCACCAGCTGTGTTCATGGACCTTATAAACCGAGTGTGTGGACCATACCTTGACAAGTTTGTCATTGTTTTCATTGATGACATACTTATTTACTCAAAGAATGACCAAAAACACGGTGAACATTTGAGAAAGGTGTGAGAAGTATTGAGGAAGGAAGAATTGTACGCTAAGTTTTCAAAGTGTGCATTTTGGTTGGAAGAAGTTCAATTCCTCGGTCACATAGTGAACAAAGAAGGTATTAAGGTGGATACAGCAAAGATCGAAACCGTTGAAAAGTGGGAAACCCCAAAAACTCCGAAGCATATACGTCAATTTTTAGGATTGGCTGGTTACTGCAAAAGATTCATCCAAGATTTCTCCAAAATAGCAAAACCCTTGACTGCATTAACGCATAAAGGGAAGAAATTTGAATGGAAGGATGAACAAGAGAAGGCGTTTCAATTATTGAAGAAAAAGCTAACTACGGCACCTATATTGTCATTGCCTGAAGGGAATGATGATTTTGTGATTTATTGTGACGCATCAAAGCAAGGTCTCAGTTGTCTATTAATGCAACGAACGAAGGTGATTGCTTATGCGTCTAGACAATTGAAGATTCACGAACAAAATTATACGACGCATGATTTGGAATTAGGCGCGGTTGTTTTTGCATTAAGGACTTGGAGGCACTACTTATATGGGGTCAAAAGTATTATATATACCGACCACAAAAGTCTTCAGCACATATTTAATTAGAAACAACTGAATATGAGGCAGCGTAGGTGGATTGAATTGTTGAATGATTATGACTTTGAGATTCGTTACCACCCGGGGAAGGCAAATGTGGTAGCTGACGCCTTGAGCAGGAAGGACAGAGAACCCATTCGAGTAAAATCTATGAATATAATGATTCACAATAACCTTACTACTCAAATAAAGGAGGCGCAACAAGGAGTTTTAAAAGAGGGAAATTTAAAGGATGAAATACCCAAAGGATCGGAGAAGCATCTTAATATTCGGGAAGACGGGACCCGGTATAGGGCTGAAAGGATTTGGGTACCAAAATTTGTAGATATGAGAGAAATGGTACTTAGAGAAGCTCATAAAACCAGATACTCAATACATCTTGGAACGGGGAAGATGTACAAGGATCTCAAGAAACATTTTTGGTGGCCGGCTATGAAAGCCGATGTTGCTAAATACGTAGGAGAATGTTTGACGTGTTCTAAGGTCAAAGCTGAGCATCAGAAACCATCAGGTCTACTTCAACAACCCGAAATCCCAGAATGGAAATGGGAAAACATTACCATTGATTTCATCACTAAATTGCCAAGGACTGCAAGTGGTTTTGATACTATTTGGGTAATAGTTGATCGTCTCACCAAATCAACACACTTCCTGCCAATAAGAGAAGATGAAAAGATGGAGAAGTTAGCACGACTGTATTTGAAGGAAGTCGTCTCCAGACATGGAATACCAATCTCTATTATCTCTGATAGGGATGGCAGATTCATTTCAAGATTCTGGCAGACATTACAGCAAGCATTAGGAACTCGTCTAGACATGAGTACTGCCTATCATCCACAAACTGATGGGCAGAGCGAATGCACGATACAAACGCTTGAAGACATGCTACGAGCATGTGTTATTGATTTTGGAAACAGTTGGGATCGACATCTACCGTTAGCAGAATTTTCCTACAACAACAGCTACCATTCAAGCATTGAGATGGCGTCATTTGAAGCACTTTATGGTAGAAAGTGCAGGTCTCCGATTTGTTGGAGTGAAGTGGGGGATAGACAGATTACGGGTCCGGGGATAATAAAAGAAACTACCGAGAAGATCATCCAAATTTAACAACGGTTGAAAACCGCCCAAAGTCGACAAAAGAGCTACGCTGACATTAAAAGAAAAGATATAGAATTTGAAATTGGAGAGATGGTCATGCTTAAAGTTGCACCTTGGAAAGGCGTTGTTCGATTTGGTAAACGAGGGAAATTAAATCCAAGGTATATTGGACCATTCAATATTATTGATCGTGTCGGACCAGTAGCTTACCGACTTGAGTTACCTCAACAACTCGCGGCTGTACATAACACTTTCCACGTCTCGAATTTGAAGAAATGTTTTGCTAAAGAAGACCTCACTATTCCGTTAGATGAAATCCAAATCAACGAAAAACTTCAATTCATCGAAGAACCCGTCGAAATAATGGATCGTGAGGTTAAAAGACTTAAGCAAAACAAGATACCCATTGTTAAGGTTCGATGGAATGCTCGTAGAGGACCCGAGTTCACCTGGGAACGAGAAGATCAGATAAAGAAGAAATACCCGCATTTATTTCCAGAAGATACGTCAACATCTCCAACTGCTTAAAATTTCGGGACGAAATTTATTTAACGGGTAGGTACTGTAGTGACCCGAACTTTTCCATGTTTATATATATATTAAATGAAATTGTTATTTACATGATTAAGTGTTTCCAACATGTTAAGCAATCAAACTTGTTAAGACTTGATTAATTGAAATAGGTTTCATATAGACAATTGACCACCCAAGTTGACCGGTGATTCACGAACGTTAAAACTTGTAAAAATTATACGATGACATATATATGGTTATATATATAGTTAACATGATTTTATTATAAGTATGTATCTCATTAGGTATTTTAACAATGAGTTATATACATAAAAATGAGACTATTAATTTAAGAAACTCGAAAACGATATATATAACGATTATCGTTATAACAACGTCTTACTAGGTACATATGAATCATGTTAAGATATTGATACACTTGGTTAATTATGTTAAATGATAATTAAATATATTATTAAGTGTATTAACCATGAAATACATATGTAAAAATAAGACTACTAACTTAATGATTTTGAAACGAGACATATATGTAACGATTATCGTTGTAACGACATTTAACTGTATATATATCATACTAAGATATATTATATATCATAATATCATGATAATATAACAATTTAACATCTCATTTGTTATAATAAATAATGGGTTAACAACATTCAACAAGATCGTTAACCTAAAGGTTTCAAAACAACATTTACATGTAACGACTAACGATGACTTAACGACTCAGTTAAAATGTATATACATGTAGTGTTTTAATATGTATTCATACGCTTTTGAAAGACTTCAAGACACTTATCAAAATACTTCTACTTAACAAAAATGCTTACAATTACATCCTCGTTCAGTTTCATCATCAATTCTACTCGTATGCACCCGTATTCGTACTCGTACAATACACAGCTTTTAGATGTATGTACTATTGGTATATACACTCCAATGATCAGCTCTTAGCAGCCCATGTGAGTCACCTAACACATGTGGGAAGCATCATTTGGCAACTAACATGAAATATCTCATAAAATTACAAAAATATGAGTAATCATTCATGACTTATTTACATGAAAACAAAATTACATATCCTTTATATCTAATCCATACACCAACGACCAAAAACACCTACAAACACTTTCATTCTTCAATTTTCTTCATCTAATTGATCTCTCTCAAGTTCTATCTTCAAGTTCTAAGTGTTCTTCATAAATTCTACAAGTTCTAGTTACATAAAATCAAGAATACTTTCAAGTTTGCTAGCTCACTTCCAATCTTGTAAGGTGATCATCCAACCTCAAGAAATCTTTAATTCTTACAGTAGGTTATCATTCTAATACAAGGTAATAATCATATTCAAACTTTGGTTCAATTTCTATAACTATAACAATCTTATTTCAAGTGATGATCTTACTTGAACTTGTTTTCGTGTCATGATTCTGCTTCAAGAACTTTGAGCCATCCAAGGATCCGTTGAAGCTAGATCCATTTTTCTCTTTTCTAGTAGGTTTATCCAAGGAACTTAAGGTAGTAATGATGTTCATAACATCATTCGATTCATACATATAAAGCTATCTTATTCGAAGGTTTAAACTTCTAATCACTAGAACATAGTTTAGTTAATTCTAAACTTGTTCGCAAACAAAAGTTAATCCTTCTAACTTGACTTTTAAAATCAACTAAACACATGTTCTATATCTATATGATATGCTAACTTAATAATTTAAAACCTGAAAACACGAAAAACACTGTAAAATCGGATTTACGCCGTCGTAGTAACACCGCGGGCTGTTTTGGGTTAGTTAATTAAAAACTATGATAAACTTTGATTTAAAAGTTATTATTCTGGGAAAATGATTTTTATTATGAACATGAAACTATATCCAAAAATTATGGTTAAACTCAAAGTGGAAGTATGTTTTCTAAAATGGTCATCTAGACGTCGTTCTTTCGACTGAAATGACTACCTTTAAAAAAACGACTTGTAACTTATTTTTCTGACTATAAACCTATACTTTTTCTGTTTATATTCATAAAATAGAGTTCAATATGAAACCATAGCAATTTGATTCACTCAAAACGGATTTAAAATGAAGAAGTTATGGGTAAAACAAGATTGGATAATTTTTCTCATTTTAGCTACGTGAAAATTGGTAACAAATCTATTCCAACCATAACTTAATCAACTTGTATTGTATATTATGTAATCTTGAGATACCATAGTCACGTATACAATGTTTCGACCTATCATGTCGACACATTTATATATATTTCGGAACAACCATAGACACTCTATATGTGAATGTTGGAGTTAGCTATACAGGGTTGAGGTTGATTCCAAAATATATATAGTTTGAGTTGTGATCAATACTGAGATACGTATATACTGGGTCGTGGATTGATTCAAGATAATATTTATCGATTTATTTCTGTACATCTAACTGTGGACAACTAGTTGTAGGTTACTAACGAGGATAGCTGACTTAATAAACTTAAAACATCAAAATATATTAAAAGTGTTGTAAATATATTTTGAACATACTTTGATATATATGTATATATTGTTATAGGTTCGTGAATCAACCAGTGGCCAAGTCTTACTTCCCGACGAAGTAAAAATCTGTGAAAGTGAGTTATAGTCCCACTTTTAAAATCTAATATTTTTGGGATGAGAATACATGCAGGTTTTATAAATGATTTACAAAATAGACACAAGTACGTGAAACTACATTCTATGGTTGAATTATCGAAATCGAATATGCCCATTTTTATTAAGTCTGGTAATCTAAGAATTAGGGAACAGACACCCTAATTGACGCGAATCCTAAAGATAGATCTATTGGGCCTAACAAACCCCATCCAAAGTACCGGATGCTTTAGTACTTCGAAATTTATATCATATCCGAAGGGTGTCCCGGAATGATGGGTATATTCTTATATATGCATCTTGTTAATGTCGGTTACCAGGTGTTCACCATATGAATGATTTTTATCTCTATGTATGGGATGTGTATTGAAATATGAAATCTTGTGGTCTATTGTTACGATTTGATATATATAGGTTAAACCTATAACTCACCAACATTTTTGTTGACGTTTAAAGCATGTTTATTCTCAGATGAATACTAAGAGCTTCCGCTGTTGCATACTAAAATAAGGACAAGATTTGGAGTCCATGTTTGTTTGATATTGTGTAAAAACTGCATTCAAGAAACTGATTTCGATGTAACATATTTGTATTGTAAACCATTATGTAATGGTCGTGTGTAAACAGGATATTTTAGATTATCATTATTTGATAATCTACGTAAAGCTTTTTAAACCTTTATTTATGAAATAAAGGTTATTGTTTGTTTTAATAATGAATGCAGTCTTTGAAAAACGTCTCATATAGAGGTCAAAACCTCGCAACGAAATCAATTAATATGGAACGTTTTTAATCAATAAGAACGGGACATTTCATGCTAGACTTCAAGCAGATATTTCTCAATTCAGACAAAAGAGCAGCGAGACACTATTTGACGCTTGGGACCGTTATTCTAATATGTTACACTCGTGTCCGCAACACAGGTTGAATGATTTGCAAAAGGTCCAGATTTTCTATAAGGGGTGTGACATACCAACTCGTCAGAGAATTGATCAAGCAGCAGGTGGAACTTTAATGGACAAAACCGAAGAAGAGGCTCTAGTGATTATTGAAAAGCAAGCTGCTTACACTCACGAATGGCATCAAGATCATGAGTCAACTCGTTCAGCGTCTGTTAAGAGAACTGAAACCACTGGTGCATATGATGATTATGGGTCTATTAATGCTAAGTTAGACAAATTTGGTAGATACTTGGAGAAGTTGGAGAAGGACATGCATGGTATTAAGGTTGGTTGTGAGTATTGCGGGGGATTACATTTAGGCAAAGATTATGATGCAGTTTTGACTATGAACCAGAAAGAAGAGATCGCTTATATTAGTCAACAGAACAACAATCAGTTTCAGGGACGTGCGCAGTTTAATAGGAATTTCAACAATCCCTATAATCCTCAAAGTTATCAAGGTTCGAGGTTCCAGCCAGGTTCTAGTGGAGGATATCAATAGCAAGCTTCCGGGTATTTTTAGAAACCCCAAGCCGAAGAGAAAAAGTCCAACCTTGAAGCTATGACCGAAAAGCTTGTGATGTCTCAAACTCAGCTTGTTACTACTGTCACTCAAAACAATGAGAAGAACAATCAAATGTTTCGAAATCAACAAGCGGCTATTCAGAATTTGAAGAAACAAATTGGTCAACTTGCTAACCAGAATAACGAGAGGAAACCTGGGGAGTTACTGAGTAAGACAGATAATAACCCGAAAAATGGGCACGTTAATGCTATCACCACTCGAAGTGGTTTAGCATATGATCCACCGAGGAAGCCCGATGAGTATGATTTGCGAGTGCCGTTGGTTAAGGATAGTGAGCCGGTTGTTTTTAGTGAACCGGAGGGGGAAAAGGAGCCGGAACGGGTGATTGAGAAAGTTGTGAGGGTACCAGAAACTGTTGTTACTAAACCGGTAGTTAAAGAGTATCAACCACCGCTCCCATTCCCGAGGAAGCAGAGATTGGAGAAGTTGGAGGCAGAAAAGTCCAAGTTCATGGACTTGATTAAAAAAGTTAACATTAATTTGCCTTTTATTGATGTGATTGCAGATATGCCCAAGTATGCAAGGTTTCTTAAGGACTTACTAACTAACAGGAAGAAGCTGGAGAACGTGTCTTCAGTCAGGTTGAATGCCGAATGCTCAGCGGTAGTTGCAAACAAGCTTCCCGAGAAGCTTGAGGATCCTGGGAGTTTTACCATTCCTTGTTTGCTGGGTAATTTGGATTGTATGAGGACATTGGTAGATTTGGGGGCTAGCATTAATTTAATGCCCTATTCTATTTACTTAAAGCTAGACCCGGGGAGTTGAAACCCACGCGTATAGCTATTCAGCTAGCTGACCGCTCTATTAAATTTCCTCGCGGAATTATAGAGAATATGCTAGTTAAGACCGGGTCGTTGGTTTTCCCAGCCGATTTCGTGGTGTTGGATATGAAAGTGGATGAGAGGATTCCACTGATTTTGGGTCGGCCATTTTTAAATACGGCTAGATGTATCATTGATGTTTATGGCCAACAATTGACCCTTAGGATAAATGATTTACATGCAACTTTCTCAATCAGCATGCTTTAAAATACCCTGCCTACACTGATGATACATGTTATTTTCTTAACACTGTGAATGTCCAGTCTGAGTTGTTGCAGGAATTCCCAGAGTTACAGGGTTCAGGAGAATGTTCATTGGTTGAAATTGATGAAGAGTTGTAGGTTGAGGAGGTGGATATTTTGACCACCTTGATGGAAAACGGCTATGAGCCGACTGAGGAGGAGTTCAAAGAACTCGAACATGATGTGGATTACCGGAGCAAGTCTTCAATTGAAGAACCTCCCGAGTTAGAATTGAAGCCACTTCCAGATCATTTGGAACACGCTTATTTGCAGGAGGAATCTAAGCTCCCGGTAATTATTTCTTCTTCTCTTACTACAGGTCAGAAAACTGAGCTTGTAACCATGCTGCAGGCCCATAAACCGGCCATTGCATAGAAAATTCATGACATTAAGGGTATTAGTCCCTCCTATTGCACCCACAAAATCCTAATGGAGGATAACTCCAAACCTGTGGTGCAACGACAAAGGAGGTTGACCCTGCATATGCAAGATGTCGTGAAGAAAGAGATCATTAAGCTCCTCGATGCAGGTCTGATTTACCCGATCTCTGACAGTCCTTGGATTATCCCGGTATACTGTGTACCTAAGAAAGGTGGTATGACTGTTACCACTAATGATAAAAACGAGTTAATTTCCACTCGAACTGTCACGGGGTGGCGTGTTTGTATGGACTATCGTAAGTTGAACGACGCCACACGCAAAGACCACTTCCCGTTACCTTTCATGGATCAAATGCTATAGAGGTTAGAGGGAAACAGCTTTTATTGTTTTCTTGATGGATTTTCGGGCTATTTCCAAATTCCTATCTCGCTCGATGACCAGGAGAAAACTACTTTCACGTGCCCGTATGGCACTTTCTCATACCGACGCACGCCCTTTGGCCTTTGCACTGCTCCGGCCACTTTTCAAAGGTGCATGATGGCAATATTCCATGATATGATAGAGGATTGCATGGAGGTGTTCATGGATGACTTTTCAGTCTTCGGTGACACTTTTGATTCATGCCTTCTTAATTTAGAGCGGATGTTGAAAAGGTGTGAGAAGTCTAATCTTGTGCTCAATTGGGAAAAGTGCCATTTCATGGTTCAAGGAGGCATAGTTCTCGGGCACAAGATTTCTAAGGACGGTATTGAGGTGGATCTCGTGAAGGTAACGGCTATTAAGAACCTTCCACCTCCCACCGATGTTAAGGGTGTTCGGAGTTTTCTCGGGCACGCCGGTTTTTACCGGCGGTTCATTAAGGATTTTTCTAAAATTGCTAACCCGATGAACAAACTCCTCGAAAAGGACACACCGTGGAATTTCTCCGAAGAGTGGCTAAAGGCATTCGATCTTCTTAAGGAGAAACTGATCAATGCACCCATCATAATTGCTCCGAATTGGTCCCTTCCATTCGAGCTTATGTGCGATGCTTCTGATTTTGCTGTTGGCTCTGTTCTAGGTCAAAGGGTCGAGAAACATTACCGACCCATTTACTATGCAAGCAAGACCTTGCAAGGAGCGCAATTGAATTATACTACCACTGAAAAAGGAGCTCCTTGCGGTGGTCTTTTCATTTGATAAGTTTCGGTCCTACTTAGTCTTGTCTAAGACTATAGTCTTTACGGACCATTCTGCTCTTAAGTACCTATTTTCGAAACCGGATGCAAAACCTTGACTACTTAGATGGATCTTGCTTTTGCAAGAATTCGATATCGAGATCCGGGATAAGAAGGGTGTTGAAAATCTAGCAGCTGACCATTTGTCTAGACTCGAGAATCCAAATCTCGAAGTCCTTCATGAGTCGAGTATCCATGATGATTTTCTCGATGAATATCTCATGGCGATGGACAAGGTGGACGAGCCATGGTACGTGGACATTGCTAATTATCTCGTTGGGGGATTCTTAGAAAAAGGGTGGTCACATCAAAAGAGGAAGAATTCTTCAGTGACCTTAAGTACTATTTCTGGAAAGCTCCCTATCTTTTTCGTTGTTGTCCCGATGGGGTTATCAGCCGGTGTGCTTCCAGTGAAGAGTGTATGTGTATTTTGAACGAGTGCCATAGTGGGCCTACCGGTGGGCATTTTGGACCCCAAATCACGGGGCGTAAAGTCTATGATGTTGGCTTCTTTTGGCCGACAATTTTCAAGGATGCCCACCAGATTTACAAATCGTGCTATTCTTGTCAAAGGGCCGGTAAAGTCACTAAACGGGACGAGATGCCTCAATAAAGCATCCAAGTTTGCGAAGTATTTGACGTTTGGGGGATCGACTTTATGGGGCCATTTCCGAAATCTCAGAATTATAGTTACATACTTGTTGCCATTGACTACGTGTCTAAATGGGCCGAAGCGCAAGCTTTGGCTACAAACGATGCACGAGTTGTGATTTCTTTCCTTCAGCGTTTATTCTCTCGATTTGGAACTCCTAAAGCTTTGATTAGCGATAGGGGTACTCATTTTTGTAACGCCCAAATGGAGAAGGTGTTGAAGCGATATGGAGTTCTCCTTAAAGTTTCTACTTCATACCATCCCCAAACGAGCGGACAAGTTGAGAATACCAATCGAGCTCGTAAAGGGATTCTTGAGAAAACTGTGGGGTTGAATCCGAAGGAGTGGGCGAATAAGCTCGATGAAGCTTTGTGGCCATTTCGAACCGCCTACAAAACGCCAATTGGTACCACTCCTTATCGGTTGGTTTATGGAAAAGTGTGCCATCTTCCGTTGGAGATTGAGCATAAAGCGATGTGGGCACTTTAAAAGTGCAATTTGGATTTGAAGGAAGCCGGACGCCTAAGGGCGGGGCAATTGAATGAGATTGGTGAATTACGCCTTGATGCGTATGAAAATTCGTTGATTTATAAAGAGAAAACCAAGCAATGGCATGATAGAAGGTTAAAGGGACCGAAGGAGTTTAATGAGGGCGATCGAGTGATTTTGTTTAACTCTATATTGAAGCTTTTACTGGAAAACTTAAGTCCCGGTGGACGGGACCATTTGAGGTTGTTAAGGTGTACCCTTAAGGTGCGATTCAGTTGAAAAATGCGAGTGGTACTACCTTTAAGGTTAACGGACATCGAGTGAAGAAATATTTCGATGGTCCGTTGGAGATTGATGACGGGGTTCACGTTGAACCCGATCCTAACGTCACTTGAAGTTGGTAACGAGTCTTGTGAATGACTCGGTAATAAACTTCACATTGTTGTAGAGTTTGTATATTTTTGTGCTTGTTTGATAATATGTGCAACGTGATCGTGCTCAGCTTTTTGTTTGGGGTTATTGTTGGTCTTTAGGTTGAGAAATTGGGTTAAAATGGCTTAAAATAACGAAATTTTGGGTTATCAGTAGTTGGAGCGCCGCTCCATAACATTGAGCGCCGCTCAGAATGTAAATACCTGATGTTCTAGATCTTTAAAAATGCTCGACATGAAATTTAGTTATATGGAGCGCCGCGCGCTGTTTTGGAGCGCTGCGCGAAAACCTGGAGCGCCGCTCCAAATGCTGTCGGGCTGGGCTGACTTCGTTTTAATATAAAAAAATCCAATATTCACAACCACACAAAGGGAAAACGGGTACCAGCTGTATTTTACTCCCAATCCTTTCATTCTTTTCATTCTTTACAACTTTCTAACACTTACAAACACCTAGATCTATAAACCTTAATTTTGAAGACTTCAATTTCTTGTTCAATTAACTTCACATCTTGCAAGAATGGCTCCCCCTAAGGTCCGAATTTGTTTTCTATCTTACTAATTGCATCTAATTGTGCGTATTTAATGCTTAATCTTTGATTTACATGATGAATTAATGTGGGGTTTGTCTAATTGGGGTTTTGTGTTCTAATTAGTAATGGGTTTTGTTAGATTGTGCTTATATGCTTTGATTTCATGATTAACTTGGTGTTTTTGGAAGTTATACTTGATACTAGGGTTTGTATGTTGAGGATCCGAATTTGTAAGAGATAGAAGAGTTGTTTGCTTGAAATTGTTCTTGTTCTTGAATTGTTGGTATGTTCATGAGCTAGTGTGGGGTTGTGTTCATATGGGCGGGTCAAATTGGTTTGAATGATTTGAGCTATATTTGATTTATTTATTTAAGATGCCATGCTAGAAGAGACATAACTTGTGTTTTGTAATGAGATGAGTAGTTTGATAGTAGTTGTTTGAATTGGTGTAAGTTTGCAAACATGATGAACTTTATTGGATTTGGGAAAGTTACAAGTGTTATGAGTAGTCATGTTTGACATGTTTTGGTATGGTTGTTGTGTTGCTATGTTTTAAGAGATAATTTGTTGCTATAGATTTGAGTTCTTGGCATGTTTCATGTGTTACTTGATTAATTTGAAGATTGTCTTTAAAGTGACTTAGCATGTAACATGTTTTGGTTGTGTTGAGACTTTGGTGCTTATTATTTTGACTAACCCTAACTTTTGAGTTTGTTATTTTGTTTTCTTTATTTGTTTAATGTGTGCAGAGATCTAGAGGAAACACAGAACAACCACGACAACCACCAAATAATCCGGAACTCTGGTTGTCTTAAATTGCGAATGATGAGGAATTAGAAGAACGTTTTACACTTGTCAGCGCCCGTCCGATCGAACGAACTTTTTGTTTGGATTGGACGCAACTTACAGCAGTGGGTAATAATATTGTTAGGAGGTTGCATCAGTATTTGTGGGTAACATACGCGGGGCAAGAGCTGAGGCCATATGAAAGGCTATTTGAAATACGTGAAGATGTTTTTGAACAGTTGACTATTGAGTTCTTTTCAACAGTGAGTTGTCGCCCGCGAGCCTCTCCGACTGAGGCAGATTTCTTGACATTCAGGTTAGGAGGGTTGGAGTGGAACATGAGTAAGATTAGGGTAGCTCGGGTGTTAGATTTATATCCCGAGTTAAATGACAACGATTTAAAGTGGTTTTTGATTCAGTGAAAAGTGTTTGGGCAGGAACCTTTTAGTGAGAGTGATTATTGGCCGACAGTGGCAAAAGATACTGCGGGCCTGTTTAGTTCAAGTCGGAGTGTTCAGTCAATGCTTCGACTTCCGAAGGACCGGATTATTTTCAAGATGATTGCTACTATGTTCATGGCTAGATGAAATGCGAACAAGATTCAGCGAAGGGATCTTTGGATTCTTTAGCAGATTAAGTTGAGAGAAAGGATTGACGTCGAGTGTATGTTAGGAGCATGGTTTCAAGAGATTGGCACAGATAAACGAACAGAACGCCCGTTGTTATGTAGGCATTTGGTTACTAGGTTTGCTCGGGCATTTTTGGTCCCGACTAGTAGGTGTGATATAGTGGGGGTTGAGGCGATGGCCACTAATATTCTGTTTTTCTCGAAAGTTGAGTTTATCCGAAGAGGTTTACAAGGTTGGATTTTGGTGGATGATGAGCAACAACAACCACAACCAGGAGAGGGGGCTGGACGTGGTCGTGGACGTGGTGTTAGTCGATCCACGTATGAGGCAGGTAGCTCGAGTGCTGCGAACGTACAGGGTACGTGGGCACTTGGTGAAGAGAGTTGGAATTCGTTGGTTAACAATGTAGACGGTCTTCATCTGGAGTTTAGGGACAGCCGGTCAGCGTATTATGCTCAGGTTGAGCATAATCAGCGGATGTTAGAGGAGCAGCGCAGGCATAACGAGGATATGCGGGTTTAGCACCAGAATAGTTATGGTGCGATTAACACGGCGCTGGGGCAGTTCGGAACAGAGATGGGTCATTTGGGTGAGCGAGTTGACAGGGTAGAGTATGATGTGAGAGGGATTCGGGCCCACAATCAGTGGGAGATTCATCAGAGACAAATTCAGCGACTGATGCGTCAGAACCCGGAGACGTATATTCTGACGCGGACTACCATTCCTGATTATACATCAGTTACTCCCCCGAGGCCGGATCCTTCATATGACCCCTACCGAGCTTGTCAGGATACTTATGGTGTGGATTGGGACCCGTTCAGATATTGTGGCCGAGGAATGATTGATTGTTGCGCATGTCATGTTGTATTTGTTTGAAACTATTTCTTTTTCATTTGGTCTGTACTTGAATAATTTTATTTTCTGTTTATGTACTTTGAAACTTATTTGAGGGACAAGGCGTTTCGGCATCGGGTGGTGCCACCTTGTCCCGTTTATGTAGTTCGTTTGTTTTTATTTTCTTAGGTTTGTTGGTGAAACGATTTTTCAAGTCTGGCATTAAGTTTAGCAAAACTGCATGATTGATGATATTGGTGTGATGATCGGGAATGGATGATGTTCTTATACTGGCAGTCAGTTCAGCGCCATCTGTCAATGGCATTCCATGATCAGTGGTTAAGCTCGATAAGTTTTTATATTTACTTTCTCACATAACCCTTTCGATTTTTATCTAATTTTGATCTCAAGTGATGGGGACATTACTTGATCTCAAGTGTGGGGTGGGGGATGTAAAATCTCTCTGGTTGGTTGTTAATGGAATCATCATCATATTAGTTTTTATTTAAAAAGACTTGCCGTTTCACGGGTTTTGGTCGTAAAAAAAATTGAAAAAATTAGGGGTAAAATATAAAAAAATAGAAAAATTAGCTTAAAAATAAAAAAAAAATAGAAAAACAATTGAAAATTCAGCCAAAACCTTTATTATGAAAATTGGCTTGGTATTTTATGGCATATTTCGTGTTTTCAAGAAGCCAAAATTGTCCCACATGTTCATTATCTTGGACATGAAAACCTACGAGTTCGGGGAACTCAATAGTAGGTCACCTGTACCAAAACGGGTGTAAACCGTGAGAGAGCGGTGATTGCATAGCATGATTGTGACCGAATCACGTGCCAGATCACAAACTTTTGGTTACTTGGTATAGCAGACTTCCGAAACTATATCATTTTATTATTACATCATTTAATGGTGTGATGCTGTGGGAGGAGGAGCCTAGAGCTTCACCAGTGTTGTCCTTTTTAGGAACAATAGCTACGTTCTTGTGTTTGCTTAGACAACACAACTCATAGCCAAAAGCTATGGCACCCAAAGGTTTTTGGGATTTAAACCGAGTGTCAATTGAAATAGATTGGCATTCCCGAGTGACTCAGATCCACTCATTAAGGAAGTAAGTCTTCCGACCATTTCACTTGGTAAGTATACCTCTGAAGCTGTACCATTTCATTACCCATCATTTCACGATGAGGTACTGTTAGAGATGAAAGTCTTGAACTTTCAAAATACGTTCATTATTTTGAATGTGAAATCCTACATGAACAAAAATTCATAGGTAGGTCATCTGCACCAAGGCGGGTGTCAACCATATGAACGGTGATAGTAGCGTGTGGTCGAAACCGGACCACACGCTAGATCGAAAACTTAAACAGGGTGATCCTCATTGTTTCTCCTAACAAGGACAATGTTGCACCTGACCACTTAATTTAACCACACAGGATGTATCTATTCCATCCTAAAAGGAGTCAAGTCTCCTGAACGACACACTTGCTGATTTGTTTCAGAAGTTGTAGTCCAGACCAGTTGTAGGGTGACGAAAAATCTTGAAAATTCATTGCTAAAATCGACTGGAAATCTACCAGGCCTTAACGTCAAATAGGGAAACTGGTAGTCAAAGCTTATCTCAATGAGGGAGATTTTCTAGCCAAATGGGAAGCGCACCATGATACATAAAATGTCAGTGATTGATCAGATTTCCAGTGGATAACCTCCGGAAAGGTAAGATATCAGCTTTTAAACCTAATGAACCTCAATCTTTATGGTTGACTTAACGGATTAGATGATCACCTCATGATTATCGATGATATCTGGACGTAATGTGTACCCTCCTAAGCACATTATTTTCTTACCGACATCGTTACGATATTAGGTACTTGTTGGAGGCTTGGCTTGACCAATTGCGGGGTAGCTCGTATGTTCTTTTTGGCACATGCGTTCGTTTGCTTTATCTTTGGTGCTTGGCTCCCGCTTGATTCCCGATTCCTTTGAAGATTTGCATTATTGCTCAGATTCTCTGCTTCATTTTATTTGGTACGCTGTTCGAGATTTTATTTAGCTACGTTGTTCATGTTAATTGCTTGATGTTTGAGAAGTTAAATTTGGGGGAATTCAAGTGGGAGGTATGGTTGGTATTTACATCCAAATCGTGCCCATGCTAGTTTGTGGTTTGTTAGTTACGAGTTTGGTTCGACATATATGTTGAAGAAGTTATCATATGGTAGAACATTATTATCGAGTTCGATAGCTTTAGGACAAGCAAAACTCTAGTGTGGAGTTGTTTGATATCGCATATTTCATACGCGTTTTCCTTAGCGATATCGGGCACATTTTAGTCCTTTTGGATACGATTTGGTGTTATTTCGGTGAATGTTGTGAAAGTTCAAGTTCTAAGACCAAGGAGATGAATTTTGAAGATATTTGATGGTTTTAGTGATTTTCTATGTAATAGAGTGAAAGAGATTGGTTCGATTCGAGTTTGATTTGATTTTACGAGTTTTCAACTCCGGATTCAGCATTTTGGGTTTGGAGCGCCGCTCAGATATAAGGAGCTCCGCTCCATTAGGCAGGATTTTCATGTCGAGAGCTTTCAAGAGACCAGGAATCAGTTTTACAGCAATCGGAGCGCCGCGCGACCTATGTAGCGCCGCTCCATGTTCTGTCGGTTTCAGAATCCACATATTTAAAGCCCGAATTTTAACCCTAATACTTCACTTTTGCATCCAGACGTATTCCATCAGTTTTTTGACGAACCAAGGTGATTTTTGGGGAATCCCAAGGTGATTCTAATGCATCAATCATTCCGGAAACGCGTCTCGATCCGTTTATCAATCAAGAACACAATTTTCATTAGGTTTAATTCTTATCTTCATAATGAATACTTTTAATTGTTTATGGGTGATTTTGGTTTTAGCCATAATTATTGGCTAAGCTTTTTAATGTTTGTCTAGATTGAATATTCGTATGTGTTTGGATGATACTTTAATGTTTTATTGATTAATGCATGATAACTATGAGTTTTGATTAAGCACCATTGTTGTGGGTGTTGATTATTGTTACTAGGTTGATTAGTGATCTTGTTTGAACAAAGGGAACCCTGTTTCAATTTAGTACACTAGTTTTCAATTGATTTGTCTTAACCAATTGGGTGCTTACTGGACCAAGGGGGTAAACCGGGTAACATAGATTAAACAAAATATGGGTGAATTGTGTGGAGCGAACGCGTAACCAATTGAATCTTAATCTTGTAATTAGTTAATTACTAAGTCACAAACGAAAGAGGTCTTTGGTGAAAGGGAACCCTAAGCCAATAAATCCAAGTTTGACGTGTTTGCTAAAAGAGAACTCGAGGTAAACCGACTTTGTAGTTGCATGTATTGATAAATTGAACTAGAGCTTAATAACAAATCATCCAACACTGCGAATAGGAGATCTAGGCGAACATTCTTTTATCTATTGAATTCAAATATTTTTACTTTCCGTTGAGTCTGCCTTTATTTCTATAAACTTAAAAACACAAAAATATTGTCTTTTACTTTTAATCAATCTTTGATTTAGCTAATCGTTAAATAGCCACAAAACAAACTATCTCGTACTTTCGATTATCATAGATTAACTTAGTTGATTTTATTAGTTGCAATCTTATTTCTCACGTTTAAAACTGTCCTTGGAACGATTTTGGAATTACCAACTTTATACTATTGCACGATCGGGTACACTGCCCGTTAGTGTGTAGTAATCTTTAAACCGGCATTTTTCAAGATAAATTATATACTAGATTTTACACATCAGTATCATATTAAGATATTAATACACTATGTTTAACATCATGAAATGATAATTACATATATCATTAAGCGTATTAACAATGAACTACACGAGTAAGATGAGACTACTACCTTAAGGATTTCGAAACAATACATATATGTAACGATTATCGTTGTAATAGTATTTTAACATATATATATATATATATATATATATATATATATATATATATATATATATATATATATATATATATATATATATATATGATGTTAATATATATTCATACACCATGTTATCATGTTAACATAACAAATTAACATCTCATTTAAGTATAATAATAATGAATTAATTACATATAACAAGATCGTTAACTTAAAGGTTTCAAAACAACACTTACATGTAACGACTAACGATGACTTAACGACTCAGTTAAAATGTGTATACATGTAGTGTATTTAGATGTATTAGTACACTTTTGAAAGACTTCAAGACACATATCAAAGTACTTCTACTTAACAAAAATGCTTACAGTTACATCCTCATACATTTTCATCTACAATTCTACTCATATGCAACCGTATTAGTATTCGTACAATACCCAGCTCCTATATGTACACACTATTGGTATATACACATAAAAATCTGCTCCTTAGCAGCCTTAAATGATTAAGGAACATGTGGAACCAACTATTTGTCAACTAGCATGAATTATTTAGCAAGAAAACAAACTTAAGAATCTTTTCTTTCTTTATAATGAGTAAAAACGTTTTTATGATTTCACCTCATTTTTTCATTCCATTTTCTCATACTTACACTCCAAATTCTCTCTCAAAATACTCCTAACATCATACTTGATCATCTTTAAGCATTTTCACCATCTTTTATCTTCAATTACAGGCTTTAATCATCATAAAAACAACCATTCAAGAACACTTCAATAAATCTTTCAAACTTGCTAGATTACTTCCAAGCTTTCAAATCCATTCCAAGTAATCATCAAAGATCAAGAAACTTTTGTTAATCTCAGTAGGTTTTTATTCTAAATCAAAGGTAAGAATCATCTTCAAGCTTTGGTTCAATTTTTATAAACATAACTATCTTAATTCAAGTAGTAATCTTACTAGAACTTGTTTTCGTGTCATGATTCTACTTCAAGAACTTCCAAGCCATCGAAGATCCTTTGAAGCTCAAATTTATTTTTCATTATTTTCTGTAGGTTTACCTACTACACTTGAGGTAGTAATGATGTTCATAACATCATTCAATTCATATATATATATATATATATATATATATATATATATATATATATATATATATATATATATATATATATATATATATATATATATATATATATATATATATATATATAACTATCATATTCGAAGATTTAAACTTGTAATCACTAGAACATAGTTTAGTTAATTCTAAACTTGTTTGCAAACAAAGTTAATCCGTCTAAATTAACTTTTAAAATCAACTAAACACATGTTCTATATCTATATGATATGCTAACTTAATGATTTAAAACCTGAAAACACGAAAAACACCGTAAAACCGAACATACGCCGTTGTAGTAACACCGCGGGCTGTTTTGGGTTTGATAATTAAAAACTATGATAAACTTTGATTTAGAAGTTGTTATTCTGTGAAAATTATTTTTCTTATAAACAAGAAACTATATCCAAAAATCATGGTTAAACTCAAAGTGGAAGTATGTTATTCAAAATGGTCATCAAGATGTCGTTCTTTCGACGAAAATAACTACCTCTTTAAAGAATGACTTGTAACCTATATTTCTGACAATAAAATTATACTTTTTCTGTTTAGTTTCATAAATTTCAGTTCATTATGAAACCATAGCAACTTGAATCACTCAACACAGATTTGAAACGAAGAAATGACGGGTAAAACAAAATTGGATAAATTGTAACAAATCTAGACTAAACATATCCTAACTAATTTATATTATACATATTATGTAATCTTGGGATACCATAGACACGTGTACAATGTTTTGACATATCATATCGATCCATCTATATATATATTTCGGAACAACCATAGACACTCTATATGCAGTAATGCTTGAGTTAGCTATACAGGGTTGAGGTTGATTCCAAAATAATATATATACTTTGAGTTGTGATCTAGCCTGAGACTTGTATACATTGGGTTGTAGATTGATTCGAGATAATATATATTGATTTATTTCTGTACATCTAACTGTGGACAACTAGTTGTAGGTTACTAACGAGGACTGCTAACTTAACAAACTTAAATCATAAAAACGTAATAAAAAATGTTGTGAATATATTTCAATCATACTTTGATATATATGTACATATTTGTTATAGATTCGTGAATCGACCAGTGGCCAAGTCTTATTTCCAACAAAGAAAAAATCTGTGAAAGTAAGTTATAGTCCCACTTTTAAAAATCTATTATTTTTGGGATGAGAATACATATAGTTTTATAAATGTTTTACAAAATAGACACAAGAAATCGAAAATACTTTCTATGTTGGATTATCGAACCGAATATGCCTCTTTTTAGCTTGGTAGCCTAAGAATTAGGGAAATGGCCATTAATTGACGTGAATCCTAAAGATAGATCTATTTGGCAGTTTGCGATGAGAGTCCCGGAATGATGAGGATATTCTATATGCATCTTGTTAAGGTCGGTTACCAGGTGTTCAACATATGAATGAATTTTATCTCTATGCAGTTTGCGAAATGCCTGATATGAGATGTATATTTATGGAGAAAAAAAATGAAATCTTGTGGTCTATTGTTACAATTTGATAAATATATAGGTTAAACCTATAACTCACCAACATTTTTGTTGACGTTTTAAGCATGTTTACTCTCAGGTGATTATTAAGAGTTTCCGCTATTGCATGCTAATGTATGGACAAGAGTTAGAGTCAGCATGCTTGTATAATATTTTTTTAAAACTGCATTCGAAGACTTAAGTTGATGTGTAATATTATTGTAAACCATTATGTAATAGCCATGTAAAAACGCTATATTTTAGATTATCATTATTTGATAATCGTCGTAATATTTTAAAACCTTTATCGATAAAATAAAGGGTATGGTTTGTTTTAAAATCGAATGCAGTCTTTGAAAAACGTCTCATATAGAGGTCAAAACCTCACAACGAAATCAATTAATATGGAACATTTATAATCGATATGAATGGGACATTTCATTGGACATGCTAACTCTTTAGGTATTTTTCCAAACAAACTGTTGAATTATGCGAAGTCAGAAATCCTTGACCTCGATAAGACTCTACCTTTGAACTTATTCTAGTTTGAAATTGTTTTCTAGTAACCATCTGTATCCAATTTCCGTGTAAAATCTCCCCTGATTTTAAATAATCATGAAAATGAGGCACTGCAATCTCCTCATCATCATATATCCTCAATACATAAGCTACATTGCTCAAAGTCATGGTGTGTTATGTGATGACCAGGGAATATCCGACAAAATTTAAACTTAATCTTATATGATTTCGACACGATAAGCAAAGTCTGTAATGTCGAGTCCCGAAAATTGTGGAACAAAATTACATGAGTGCATTTACCCTTTGACTATCTCCAACGATTCACGAACAAATTGGTTATATATATATATATATATATATATATATATATATATATATATATATATATATATATATATATATATATATATATATATATATATATATATATATATATATGATAATCTAATATATGTAAGTTGTTATATTATTATAATAAGTAGTATCATTAATAATATTATTGTTATCATTTTATTATGATTATTATTTGTAAACTTATTAAAATTATCAATTTTATTAGGATCACTACTACTTAGCAATATTATCAATACAATTATTGTTTTTAAATTATTATCATTAATATTATTTCTATTATTATTATTGTTAGTTTCATAATATTGGTGTATTAAAATTAATATGGGATATTAATATTTGCATAAATATTATTATTATAATTATTAGAAAACAAATACAATTCATTATTATTATTATTATTATTATTATTATTATTATTATTATTATTATTATTATTATTATTATTATTAATATTGGTATTTTTATTATCAGTAATCCTATTATTATAAATCAGTATCATTGATTATTATTAATTAATATTAATGTTATTAATATATTTATTAATATTAATATATAAAAAATATATAACTGGTACGAGTTTATTACCCATACCTATAGAAACTATGTGTTTATTTTGTTTTCTGTCTCCACTTGATACAAATTGACAACGATAATCACAGATGGATAGTTGAAGGTCATTTTCTGTTTTATCTCTTTCTATATTTTTCTTACTGATCAAATATTTGTAAAAATCTTGTCGACCATCTTCATTTAAATACAAACAATTGTACTGCTTTAATGATTCGATTAACCAATTCATTATTGTTTATATACGATTCATATCTGTTACGAATGGGAAGGAAGAAACAGATTTTTTTTTTATTTTTTATTTTTTTTACAGCTCGAAAACCTCTGTTGCATAACTTTTTATCAAAAGTTCGATTTAGCATCAATCTTAAAAATCTAAAAATGCAGTTTAATCAGAAAACATGTGTTTAAACTAATTGCAAAGTTTCAAGTTCTAATTTTATATATTGAAGTCGAATTATGAGGTCAAAACTTTATTTCAAAAAGTCAACCCAAGTGTTCTTGTCAAAAATTCGAATTCGTTCTTGAGTAAATGGAGCAATTGATGATTGAGATAGTTTATAGGAACGATTTGAAACATGTTTGGTGTTTTAATCTTTGGCTAAAACATTACTATATTAAAAATCAAATTTTTTTTTTATTTTATTTACAGCGAAGAACAGACGGGTTCTTGTTCTCTTTTTTTTATTTATTATTTTATTTTATGTAATCTCAATTGATTGTTTATGTAACGTATTAAATCCTAAAATTAAATTTGTAAAAATGGGTGTCGTTTGATTTTGGAATCTCTGGTCGATTTAGAAGATGAAGAAGAAGGAAATATGATAAATAATAATACGGGTTATAAACAAAGGATTTCTGTATTCATTCAGAAAACGGGCCACGGTCCAATGGTTAAGAATAGTGACGGGTATTCGAGAGGTCGGGGGTTCGAGTCTCTATTGGGACAGTTTATTTTTTTTGGACCGATTTCCTTGAAGGTAGTTTACTTTTCATTTATTATTATTATTATTAATATTATTATTATTATTATTATTATTATTATTATTATTATTATTATTATTATTATTATTATTATCATTATTATTAATATCATGGTTACTAAAATTATCATCATTAATATGGTTTATATTATTATCATTATTAATATTTTTAGTATTAACATTATTATTAGTAGTATTATTATTATTGTTATTGTTAGTATTATTATTAAGTGTTATAAATATTATAGTTGTAATATTATTATTATTATTATTATTATTAGGATTATGATTAAAATTATTATAATTCTATATTCATTAATATTGTTAGGATTATTATTGTTACCTATATACAAAAATCAATAAAAGTATTTTTATTAATAGTATTATTATCATTAATATTAGTATACTAGGAGAACCCATTTAACATAAATCTAGTATTATCAATTATGATCATTAAAATTTCTTTTAAAAACAATAATTATTATTAAACTTATCATTACTATTGAAACTACTATTTTTACTAAAACTATTATTTTTACTTATCCTCATTAATAAAATTACCATTTTTATTAAAATTACTATTATCAGTATTATTATTATCCTTAAACTAGTATTACTACAATTGATAATAATCTTACAAAACAAAAGATATATTTATATATAAATAAAAATATATTTATTAAATAAAGTATACTAATGTTACATAAAATTTCGTCTTAGTTAGTAACATTAATTATATATCAAATAAGTATTATAATGAAAAGAAAGTATTAATAAAATTATATATGTAAGAATATTAATCTTAGTACATACAATAATAGATATACACTTGTTTGATTACGATTATCTGTTTTAATATATATATATATATATATATATATATATATATATATATATATATATATATATATATATATATATGCAAATGATTTAGGTTCGTGAATCCAAGGCCAACCCTGTATTGTTCATTATTGTCATATGTATTTTTACTACAAAATACAATATGGTGAGTTTCATTTGATCCCTTGTATCTTTACATTTTTGGGCTGAGAATACATGCAAATGCTTTATTAACTGTTTTACAATATTTATATGCGTGAGTTCATTTGCTCCCTTTTACTCTTTACGTTTTGGGCTGAGAATACATGCAAATGCTTTTTAACTATTTTACAATATTTATATGCGTGAGTTTCATTTGCCTTTTTACCCTTTATATTTTTGGGCTGAGAATACATGCGAAATTTTTATAAATGTTTTTACGAAATAGACACAAGTAATCAAAACTACATTATATGGTTGAATGATCGAAATCGAATATGCCCCTTTTTATTAAGTCTGGTAATCTAAGAATTAGGGAACAGGCACCCTAATTGACGCGAACTCTAAAGATAGATCTATCGGGCCCAACAAGCCCCATCCAAAGTACCGGATGCTTTAGTACTTCGAAATTTATATCATGTCTGAAGGAGGATCCCGGAATGATGGGGATATTCTTATATGCATATTGTGAATGTCGGTTACCAGGTGTTCAATCCATATGAATGATATTTTTGTCTCTATGCATGGGACGTATATTTATGAGAAAATGAAAATCTTGTGGTCTATTAAAATGATGGAAATTATTATTTATGTTAAACTAATGAACTCACCAACCTTTTGGTTGACACTTTAAAGCATGTTCATTCTCAGGTACGAAAGAAATCTTCTGCTGTGCATTTGCTCATCTTAAAGATATTATTTGGAGTCATTCATGACATATTTCAAAAGACGTTGCATTCGAGTCATTGAGTTCATCAAGATTATTATTAAGTCAATTATAGTAAGATATATTACGAAATGGTATGCATGTTGTCAACTTTCGATGTAATGAAAGATTGTCTTTTCAAAAACGAATGCAATGTTTGTAAAATGTATCATATAGAGGTCAAGTACCTCGCGAAGTAATCAACTATTGTGATTCGTTTATAATCGATATGGACTTCGTCCGGATGGATTAGGACGGGTCCTTTCAGTTGGTATCAGAGCGGTGGTCTTAGCGAACCATGTCTGCATTAGTGTCTCTAACTGATAAGTCGTTAGGATGCATTATTGAGTCTGGACTTCGACCGTGTCTGCATATCAAAAGTTTTGCTTATCATTTTGTGTCAAAAATTACCTGCTTATCATTCTTAGAGAATCACTTACTTATCATTCTTAGTCTAGACACGTTTTACTGCATTGACTGCATGAATAGTGTATAGACAAAATTCATATCTTAGCGTATCTGCTACTTCATATCTTAGCGTATCTGTTACTGTAACTTTGCCTGACAACTTCCGTAGATTCCTCCGTAACTTATGGGATTTTAGTATTATATATGCATATGTAAATTATGTATAGCAGGGTACTAATCTACATCCTATAATCTATTTCTTATCGAAAATCCTTCATCTGATCGTACGAGATGAATCCTGCAACCAGTTCGAGTCCTTCAGATTCCGATAGCTATTCCGATAGTTATTCCGATAGCTATTCCGACATAGATGTTCACCTAAGCTCCGAAAACAGCGTCATCGGCATGAATCAACCAATCAGCCATTATCAATTCATCTGATGGGTTCGTAGTTGACTTAATTAATGGAAACGCGCAGAAGGCAATCCCTTCCACCAACTGAATTCACCTCTTGACAATGAACCTGAAGCGTTTACCGGCGAACCTATTCGAGACACCATTTTCAATCCCATTTCCAGGGTAACTCGACAAGATCATATTCTATCCATAATTCTGAACCTTATTCATCCGCTCGTTCTGACCGACAATCATCCTGGAGTAATAAGTCAACGAACTTCACGCTCGAATAATCAATTCGGAGAATATGGTGCAAAATGTACCAGCTTCAGCAACATCACCGGCACCAACAGTACAATCAATAACAGCACCAGTACCATCAACAATCCATGCTTCAATATCATCATATGTACTTTGAGTATGATCTTCGTTCTACGTATCGTTCTACCTCATTTATCTTCGTTCGACATGGCGAATATGTAATCTCTAAAGTTTTAGAGATTATTTATTCTAGTTCCAACCGAAAAGTAAATGAGTTTAATATCATATTAACTCATTAAATCCATGAATACATCTGAAGAAAATATATATGTATATATGTTTTCATAAAGTTTGTAATTAAAAATTCTCTTGTACAAACTGTTAATGGTGAAAATATTTTAACGGGTAGGTAATACCCGAGGACTATTTAAATTTCACATTAATAAGTTACATTGTACGTTCTTCGAATCTGTTTCAACAAGTCATATACTATCCTACTTACATCCACCGATATACAAATCTGTTCACCACAGAATAACCATATTCATCCAATTACATATTTGGATTTTGATCTATCAGAATCCATCAAGTGGCATAACGAAGAAATAATGGACACAATAAAAATTGATTAGAAACAGATTAATTAACAATATGAAATTTTATTAAGAATCCACGCTAACAAAATCCTAGCTAACTGTTCCTAGCTAACTGTTAATTCCGTATTACCATTTAATTATCGCAGTTTATTTATCGCAATTTATATTCTCGCAATTTTATTTATCGTCATTTAATTTCTGTTATTTACTTTACGCACTTTATTATTCATCATTTAAATTCCTGTTATTTATTTTTACGCACTTTAAATATCGGGACATGTATACAAGGTTTTAACATATCATATCGACGCATTTATATATATTATTTGGAATAACCATAGACACTCTATATGCAGTAATGAACGAGTTCTCTATACAGGGTTGAGGTTGATTCTACAATAATATATATAATTTGAGTTGTGATCGAGTCTGAGACATGTATACGGGTCACGATATATATTAATTAATTCGAATATTATATATTAAATTATATATGAATTATTGGACTGTCAACTGTGGACTATCAACTGTGGACTAATAACATTGGACAATTAAAATGAATTAAAATATTGAATATAACATATGAAACTAAACATTTCTTCAAGTTGCCACTTGATTTCATCTTAAACCTCATTTGTATCTTGACGATTACAATCTGCGTTCGAACCTTTCATGATTCTTGAAAACACCTCAATCGTTAGGATGAATCAACCGCACTTCATTAACGGAAGGAAAGATTTATGCATATAGTTATGCACCTAAGAAACTCTCGGCAACTGAGTAAAAGTTTAACACGTAGCCGCGTCAGATCCTTTGACATTTATTAGCAAAAATAACTTTGCGATCCCTTTTTAAAGTAGCCAATTTTGTCACAGCTCCAGCAAGTCAACTTCGACTTTTCATTCAAAGTAGCCTTACTATAATCCTAATATATACAATTACCCTTTTGATACCGGAGAATTCTTTTATATTCCACCATATTACCAGCAGACGTACCAGCAACCTCGTTACTTTTTGGCTTAAATCTCTCTGATAAATCATTATATTTATTCATTGAAACCCTATCATATACTCATCCACATCTTATAACGAGAACTGCCATAACAATTACTGAGAATCAGCAATCAGTACTTTGAAAACTCACAGCATATCTACATCAACAGTTATATATATGACATTTATCTCTTAGAATTATGATCTCTCATTCTGAAATTCTAAAAAGCACTCAGTCGCAAATCAATACTCTGAATGTTGAAAAAGCTGAATGAAGCAGCAGAAACTGTAGATAACCGTAAACGACCATAATCATCGAAAGTTTGATGATAAAGATTAGTATGTTGGAAAAGCTCAGAAAAGTTGGAACTGGAAAGCGGATTGAGCTAACCATAAAGGAAACCAAGGAGAAATACAAGTAACATACCCTAAATTCATAGAACCCAGATAAATCTAGATCCGTTGAAATCTTTAGAGAATATATTGCTCCGAAGTCATGTTAAAATCTTGCGAAAAATCTTTCTCCATCAACCATCGAACTTAGAAATTCCAAAATATCATCATCAATATCTTCGATATTTCTGAGGATATTTTCATAAATATTCTTGTCCGAAATTATATACCTCTTCGTGCTTCCTGTGTATCATTATATTGGAAACATTCAATAGAAAATTTAGTACCGAAAAGCAGATTATGCGAAACTATGAAGAACGCCATGGACAAATCGTAAAGAATAAGTTTGACTTCAAAGAATCCAAATGATTCTGTTTCTGATGAAATCTTTAGCGAATACCTTGCTTCCGAATCTAAACCTTTACGGATAAATCTTCTTCATCATCCATCGATATTAGAAATTTTAAGATATCATCGTATCTTTCATTATAAATATCCTTCATATTTCTGAAGATATTTTCATAACTATTCTTATCTGAAATCATTAATCTCTTCGTGCTATCAGTGTTACATCATATAGAAACTGTTAGTTTCTATATTCTGTAAAATTTGGAGCTTAAAATATGAATGTTATTGAAGTAGTGTTGGGAACTGATGCATGAGTTAGTATAATATAATGACACATGATCAACGTGATTATATTATAGTAAGTCATGCTGAGCTTCTATTGGAACGTGATGATTCACTGATCATAACGTCATCATGTGCCATGTTATATAACTCTTTCATTCTACTTAACTCCTGAACAAATCAAGAAAATGTATTCTTGATGGTTCTATCTTCTGTGATGTTGATAAATTTGAAAATCAAATCGTGCTATCACGTTCCTTCCTGCTTAGAACATTATAATCATTCGAAACACTATATCTATGAATTCTGGACCATTATTCGCTTGACTTGAAGTCGGGAAGAGAAAAACAAAAGCATGTAGCTTTGAAATATAAGGGAGAATATAAATCCCAATGACAACACCAAAATTACAAACCGTGGATATCAGTACGTATAGCAATATAAAGACACGGGAGGATTATAAATACAATAATCCCTAGAGCATAATAGAAATAAACAGATTCTTCAGGTGGGAGTTGGAAAAGGAGAATGAATGTTACGATAGTAAGAAAAAGGACAAGGATCAGAGCCGGATTAAGCATTTTTCATAAAGTTTTGAATTTGGGAATTGGGTATAGAAATGGTAAAAGTAACGGAACGGAAGAAGTTAATTTATAGTGACATATCTGATAGAAAAATCAAGGCAGATCTCCGCATTTAATTAGAGAATCGTAATTTTCTTACTCACCGAAGAATCAAATCTTTTATATTTTGAAGAGTATCTTTAAATCCCTTGAATTTCGGAATTCAACCAAGACAACGTCAATAGTTAAGACGCACCTTATTTTCTAAATTCAATCCTGTCTACGTCAAAAGATATGATGAATCTACATTTACTCATTTCACTCTTTCATGATAGCTTCACTCGTACCCTTCGTAAAAATGAAATGTTTTATCCATATTACTCGATGATGATAAAACTCAATTTATCAACTCATATTCGTCATGAAAACATTTTTATTGTTATCCATGACCGCCTCACTCAAATTTCGGGACGAAATTTCTTTAACGGGTAGGTACTGTGATGACCCGAGAATTTCCAACCAAATTTAAACTTAATCTTATATGATTTCGACACAATAAGCAAAGTCTGTAATGTCGAGTCTCGAAAATTGTGGAACAAAATTACATGAGTGCATTTACCCTTTGACTATCTCCAACGATTCACGAACAAATTGGTTATAATATATATATATATATATATATATATATATATATATATATATATATATATATATATATATATATATATATATATATATATATGTATATATATATGTATGTATATATATATGTATATATATATGTATGTATATATATATATATATATATATATATATATATATATATATATATGATAATCTAATATATGTAAGTTGTTATATTATTATAATAAGTAGTATCATTAATAATATTATTGTTATCATTTTATTATGATTATTATTTGTAAACTTATTAAAATTATCAATTTTATTAGGATCACTACTACTTAGCAATATTATCAATACAATTATTGTTTTTAAATTATTATCATTAATATTATTTCTATTATTATTATTGTTATTTTCATAATATTGGTGTATTAAAATTAATATGGGATATTAATATTTGCATAAAAATTATTATTATAATTATTAGAAAACAATACAATTCATTATTATTATTATTATTATTATTGGTATTTTTATTATCAGTAATCCTATTATTATAAATCAGTATCATTGATTATTATTAATTAATATTAATGTTATTAACATATTTATTAATATTAATATATATAAAAATATATAACTGGTACGAGTTTGTTACCCATACCTATCGAAACTATGTGTTTATTTTGTTTTCTGTCTCCACTTGATACAAATTGACAACGATAATCACAGATGGATAGTTGAAGGTCACTTTCTGTTTTATCTCTTTCTATATTTTTCTTACTGATCGAATATTTGTAAAAATCTTGTCGACCATCTTCATTAAAATACAAACAATTGTACTGCTTCAATGATTCAATTAACCAATTCATTATTGTTTATATACGATTCATATCTTTTACTAATGGGAAGGAAGAAACAGATTTTTTTTATTTTTTATTTTTTTTACAGCTCGAAAACCTCTGTTGCATAACTTTTTATCAAAAGTTCGATTTAGCATCAATCTTAAAAATCTAAATATGCAGTTTAATCAGAAAACATGTGTTTAAACTAATTGCAAAGTTTCAAGTTCTAATTTTATATATTGAAGTCGAATTCTGAGGTCAAAACTTTATTTCAAAAAGTTAACCCAAGTGTTCTTGTCAAAAATTCGAATTCGTTCTTGAGTAAATGGAGTAATTGATGATTGAGATAGTTTATTGGAACGATTTGAAATATGTTTGGTGTTTTAATCTTTGGCTAAAACATTACTATATTAAAAATCAAATTTTTTTTATTTTATTTACAGCGAAGAACATACGGGTTCTTGTTCTCTTTTTTTATTTATTATTTTATTTTATGTAATCTTAATTGATTGTTTATGTAACGTATTAAATCCTAAAATTAAATTTGTAAAAATGGGTGTCGTTTGATTTTGGAATCTCTGGTCGATTTAGAAGATGAAGAAGAAGGAAATATGGATAAATAATAATACGGGTTATAAACAAAGGATTTCTGTATTCATTCAGAAAACGGGCCACGGTCTAATGGTTAAGAAGAGTGACGGGTATTCGAGAGGTCGGGGGTTCGAGTCTCTATTGGGACAGTTTATTTTCTTTTGGACCGATTTCCTTGAAGGTAGTTTACTTTTCATTTATTATTATTATTATTATTATTATTATTATTATTATTATTATTATTATTATTATTATTATTATTATTATTATTATTATTATTATTATTATTATTATTATTATTATTATTATTATTATTATCATCATCATCATTATTGCATACTAGTATTATTGTAATTACTAATTATTATCATTATTATTAATATCATGGTTAATAAAATTATCATCATTAATATGGTTTATATTATTATCATTTGTTATTGTTAGTATTATTATTAAGTGTTATATATATTATAGTTGTAATATTATTATTATTATTATTATTATTATTAGGATTATGATTAAAATTATTATAATTCTATATTCATTAATATTGTTAGGATTATTATTGTTACCTATATACAAAAATCAATAAAAATATTTTTATTAATAGTATTATTATCATTAATATTAGTATACTAGGAGAACCCATTTAACATAAATCTAGTATTATCAATTATGATCATTAAACTTTCTTTTAAAAACAATAATTATTATTAAACTTATCATTACTATTGAAACTACTATTTTTACTAAAACTATTATTTTTACTTATCCTTATTAATAAAATTACCATTTTTATTAAAATTACTATTATCAGTATTGTTATTATCCTTAAACTAGTATTACTAAAATTGATAATAATATTACAAAAAAAAGATATATTTATATATAAATACAAATATATTTATTACATAAAGTATACTAATGTTACATAAAATTTCGTCTTAGCTAGTAACATTAATTATATATCAAATAAGTATTATAATGAAAAGAAAGTATTAATAAAATGCTATATGTAAGAATATTAATCTTAGTACATACAATAATAGATATACACTTGTTTGAATACGATTATCTGTTTCAATATATATATATATATATATATATATATATATATATATATATATATATATATATATATATATATATATATATATATATATATATATATATATATGCAAATGATTTAGGTTCGTGAATACAAGGCCAACCCTGCATTGTTCATTATTGTCATATGTATTTTTACTACAAAATACAGTATGGTGAGTTTCATTTGATCCCTTTTATCTTTACATTTTTGGGCTGAGAATACATGCAAATGCTTTATTAACTGTTTTACAATATTTATATGCGTGAGTTCATTTGCTCCCTTTTACTCTTTACGTTTTGGGCTGAGAATACATGCAAATGCTTTATTAACTATTTTACAATATTTATATGCGTGAGTTTCATTTGCCTTTTTACACTTTATATTTTTGGGCTGAGAATACATGCGAAATTTTTATAAATGTTTTTATGAAATAGACACAAGTAATCAAAACTACATTATATGGTTGAATGATCGAAATCGAATATGCCCCTTTTTATTAAGTCTGGTAATCTAAGAATTAGGGAACAGACACCCTAATTGACGCGAACTCTAAAGATAGATCTATCGGGCCCAACAAGCCCCATCCAAAGTACCGGATGCTTTAGTACTTCAAAATTTATATCATGTCCAAAGGAGGATCCCGGAATGATGGGGATATTCTTATATGCATATTGTGAATGTCGGTTACCAGGTGTTCAATCCATATGAATGATATTTTTGTCTCTATGCATGGGACGTATATTTATGAGAAAATGAAAATCTTGTGGTCTATTAAAATGATGGAAATGATTATTTATGTTAAACTAATGAACTCACCAACCTTTTGGTTGACACTTTAAAGCATGTTCATTCTCAGGTACGAAAGAAATCTTTCGCTGTGCATTTGCTCATCTTAAAGATATTATTTGGAGTCATCCATGACATATTTCAAAAGACGTTGCATTCGAGTCGTTGAGTTCATCAAGATTATTATTAAGTCAATTATAGTAAGATATATTACGAAATGGTATGCATGTTGTCAACTTTCGATGTAATGAAAGATTGTGTTTTCAAAAACGAATGCAATGTATGTAAAATGTATCATATAGAGGTCAAGTACCTCGCGAAGTAATCAACTGTTGTGATTCGTTTATAATCGATATGGACTTCGTCCGGATGGATTAGGACGGGTCCTTTCATGTTGTCTACTACCAAGCTGAAAAGTCAAGAAATGAGAAGTATCGATATTGCGTGTCCCAACAATAAAAGAAGTCATGTTAAAGAACTCGAGACGCCACACTTTATAGATAGGACAATCTAAATGGAAGAACACGTCACCTAGTCATTGTAAAAGTTCTCAATACCAATATCATCCACATATTTTTGAACCAACATTTCTCAAACTTCATCTTCCACACCAACCTCTCTCAGTGGTTCCCAATCTGGATAACGGGGTGCAATGCACTCTCGTTCATAAAGCATTTGCAGAATATTCATCCGATGAGTATTGTTATCCACCCTTCTTTCCAACCTTAAAAATGGGTGGGTTTTGTTAGTAATTCGGCACTCAAATGGATGAGGTTGTATTTGATCCTCATCTCCCCCACTTGTGAATGTTTTCGACCTCTTAGTTCCTACAATCAAGAAACAACCAACAAAAACCAAAAATTCCACAATACACGTTAGTTTTAGTCATAACTCTCAATTTCCACATCAATCTCACATGTCCAAGATCAAGTCAACAATACATGCAAAAGAAACCACTTATTAAACATAGCACATATGTGACCATAAAACTAACTAACAAACTTTAATTATACTAACCAACTAACATACACTTTCAAGCACAATCTCATGTCATATCATCATGCTTCATCAACCAAGTCAAATAAACAAACTCAAGCATTCATGACTAAACCTTAACAAACTTCATGACAAAAATTTGAAATTGTCATGAAAACTCAATAAATGCCAATAATATGATTTAACAATGAAGCATGAAGTCAAAGCATATACAATTACTACTACTATCAATCACCATTAAAAAGTCAAACTCAGTCAACAAGTCAAAATCTCCAAATTACACATGAACCCTAAAATAAAATCCCCAAATTACACATGAACCCTAAAATAAAAAATTAAGCAATTCAATGATTCATGGTAATATCTACATCACTAATTAACAAACAATGATAAATATCACTCTAATCAAACTAACTCATCATCAAAACCCAAAACCCCTAAAATGACATACTTATGAACCCTAAAATGAAAACTTGAAATTTAAGCGGAATAAGCATGAACATCAAAGCATAAACATGTTAGGTATACACAATCAACAAGAAAATCATCCCTAATAATGCAATTAAACACCTCCACACTTATCTTCATGAAAACTCATATGAACACACAATTTCAAAGACACAATTTAAGGAATTTAGAAGAAAGTAGAGTGAATTAATTACTCATTTATATTTAGGTGCCATGATCGTTGAAAGATTTGAAGATTGTAGATGAAAAATTAATTTAGGGTTTAGGTATTTGAGAGAAAACTCGTGCCGTATGTGTTTGTGTGTGGTATAAATGAAAAAGAAACTAATTAAAAAGAAATAAAAAAACTCATGTCAGGATCAACTCGCAACCGCGAGAGAACGGATCGCGACCGCAATTTTCTTTTTTTTTTTTAATTTTTCCAGCTGATTGAAAACCATCACCTCGTGCCCATAATCAATGAAATCGCGACTGCGTGTATGGATTTTGCGATTGCGAAATTACACTTTTCATGACCAAACATCTATTGCGACCGCGAGATTTAAAGGTTGCGGCCTCGATTTTTATGATCTTGACCATTTTTCAGGTTTTATATTTTTTTGTATTTTATAGTTTTATCAAATAAATGCAACAACCTATCTATCACAAAAAATCTACAAACTATACAAAGTTTGATTTTTTAACGAGTCGTTCTCTCGACTCATACCCATGCTCATGCATTTTTTGGGTAAAAGGTGAGGTCCTCCCTCTCGGTTTCATTAAATCATCCGTGATATAATTTTAATCGATGATCATTCACCATAAAACTCCCACCATCCTTCCATGTAACTCTACATGCTAAGTCGGAAAAACATGTTTGACCATGAATGGTACGACCTATCGTGACTTATGTTTTTCGGGCGAGAATTTGAACTTTGATTGGAAAAGTAAGACTTTATTGAATGGTTCAAATATATTCCTCTCCTTAAGACGCAGATCATGCCACACTTTCTTCTTTTCTTTGTAGATGCGTGAATTCTCATAAGCATCATTCCACAACTCCTCTAGGTCATGAATTTGTAAAAATTGATGTTTACTCGCTTCCTTAAGATTAGTGTTGCATTGTCTAAGCGTCCAATACGCTTTATGCTCCGCTTCCACTAGTAAATGGCATGCTTGACCATAAATGGGATGGTAAAGAGTGGTTCCAATGGGCGTTTTATATGCGGTTCTAAAAGGACAAAGCGCATCATCTAGCTTCCTGTGTCAAATCTTAGGATTATTCTTCACAGTTCTTTCAAGAATGCCTTTGAGACCGTGGTTAGTGTTTTCAACATGACCACTCGTTTGAGGGTGGTAAGGAGTGGATAAACGGTGAGTGACCACATACTTTTTATACACTTTATCCAGAAGTTGATTCGCAAAGTGTGTACTGCGATCACTTATCAAGGCTTTTGGTAGCCCAAAACACGATTTTTTTTTAAGAAAGTCAACCACAACTCTCGCATCATCAGTAGGTAAAGCTTTGGCTTCCTCCCACTTTGACACATAGTCAACCGCCAGAAGAATGTACTTGCATTTGTTGGATGCGGGAAAGGGTTCCATGAAGTCACTCCCCTAAATGTTAAATACTTTGAACACTAGGATGCTCGTTTGGGCCATCTCATCTCTTTTGGAGATGTTTCCCGCCCTTTGACAAGCGTCAAAAGTCTTGATTAAGGCACTAGCATCTTTGAAAATGGCAGGCCAATAAAATCCCGAATAGAAGACTTTCTTAGCCGTAAAATTAGGTCCAAGTCCCCCATATGGATCCTTGGTGACAATGCTTGAGGATTTTTCGAGCTTCCTTCACATAAACACATCGACGAATCACTTGATCCACCCCTATTTGAAAAAGATGTGGGGCATCCCAAAAGTAAAACTTTAGATTCGCAAAGAATTTCTTCTTTTGCTGGTGAGTTAAACCTTTTGTAAGGATGCTCGCGTTGAGATAGTTTGCAATTTCAGCTAACCAAGGATGTTCAGATTCAATCTCAATACTCATGAGGGACTCATCAGGAAATGTATCATGAATTTCTGATTCATCGAGTTCCTCTAAGTTTGGATTTTCAAGACGAGAAAATGGTCGACAACTAAATTTTTCAGCACCTTTTTTATCCTTGATCTCGATGTCGAACTCTTGTAGGAGAAGAATCCAACGAATGAGTCTTGGCTTAGCATCTTGTTTAGAGAACAAGTACTTTAGAGTCGAATGATTGGTTTAAATGACCATTTTAGACAACACCAACTAGGACCTAAACTTATCGAAAGCAAAGACAACTGCGAGAAGCTCTTTTTCCATGGTGGTATAAAATAGTTGAGCCCACGTATATGTCTTACTAGTGTAGTATATAGGTTTGAAGTGATTATCATGGTGTTGACCTAAAACAGCCCCTAGCACAAAGTCTCTACCATCACACATTAACTCGAAAGGTTGTGACCAATCGGGAGATACCATGAGAGGAGCATGTGTGAGCTTCTCTTTTAAGAAAGAGAAGGAGTTCTCGCATTCGGTATTAAAGTCAAATGTGACGTTCTTCTTAAGGAGTTTGGTCATAGGGCGAGCGATCTTAGAAAAGTCCTTGATGAACCTTCAATAGAATCCGACGTGATCGAGAAAGCTTCTAATAGCTTTAACATTTGTAGGTTGAGGAAGGTTAGATATAACATCAACTTTGGCCCAATCAACCTCAATACCTACGTGAGAAATTTTATGCCCTAAGACAATTCCTCCCTTCACCATGAAGTGGCATTTTTCCCAATTAAGAACAAGGTTCGATTCCTCGCACCTTTTTAGCATTTTTCTCAAGATTCAAAAGACAAGTGTCGAAAGAGTCTCCAAAGATGGAAAAGTCATCCATGAAAAATTCCATGAAGTACTTGACCATGTCAAGAAAGATGACGACCGTATACTTTTTAAAGGTTCTCGGTGCATTCCATTGCCCAAATGGCATTCGCTGATAAGTAAAAGTACCGAAAGGACAAGTAAATGTGGTTTTATCTTGGTCCTTCAGATTGATCAGGATTTGGAAATAGCCTGAAAATCCATTTAGGAAGCAGTAGAACTCCTTTCCCGCTAAATGCTCGAGCATTTAATCGATGAATGAAAGCGGGAAATGGTCCTTCCTAGTGGCTTCATTCAAACGTTGATAGTCGATACAAACTCTCCATATCGTGATGCTACGAGTAGGAACAAGTTCATTCCTTTCGTGAAGAACAACAGTTGTGCCACCCTTTTTTGGGCACAACTTCAACGGGGCTCACCCACGGGCTGTCAGAGATGGGATAAATCAACCCGGCATCGAGCAATTTAACCACCTCTTTCTTTACAACCTATTTATTATTCGGGTTTAAAACATCATTACCTTTGTACTACGGATTTGAAGTCATATTCCATTCCCAATTCGATGAGTACAAAAGGTCGGGTTAATGCCCGGTATGTCTGAGGTTTTCCAAGCTATTGCCCGTTTGTGAGACTTATGAATGGAAAGTAACCGGCCCTTTTGGTCCATATGAGAGTAGATGAAATAATAACCAAAGATTTTGAGTTAACTTGAAGATAAGCGTATTTTAAGTGGGATGGAAGTTCCTTAAGCTCCAAGGTGGGCGGTTCTTTAATAGATCTTTTGATACATAACTTATCTTCTAAATTGTTCTTTTTGAATTGTTCTGATTCCTTAAGCTCGTCCTCTTTAAGCAATTCCTCTAGTTTAACCTCCAGGTCGAAGTCACCATTGACGTCACCCATCATGATTACATTTGATGTATCTACGCTTAATAGTTCCTGCAAATCAAACTCAACACAATTGTCTATAACATCAATAGCAAAACATTCATCATTGGTCGATCTAGGATGTCTCATGGCCTTATCTATGTAACAAATCACCCTATCATTCCCCACACCAATACTAAGATGTTCCTTTTGTATGTGGATGATAGCATCTATAGTGTTAAGGAAGGGTCGATCTAAAATAATGGGCACCTTAGTGTCCTCTTTCATCGCCAAGATAACAAAATCAACCGGAAAAACAAGTAATTTAACCTTAACCAAAATATCCTCAGCTATTCCTATGGGTATGTTAAAGGATTGGTTAGATAGACGAATTCCCATCCTCGTCGATTTTAAATATCGTAGGCCAAGTTTTAGATATAACGAGTAAGGCATAAGGTTGACACTAGAACCTAAATCGGCAAGTGTATTGTACACTTCCGAATCACCCATCACACATGAGATAAGAAAACTACCCGGGTCTCCTAGTTTTGGAGGCATGCTCTGTACTTTTTCATGACTGGTTCCTCGCTCTTCTTTTTTTATGATCTCCGGTGGATCATCTTTCTCATTCTCATCATCATTTGTCTCATCACTAGTAGGTACCTGCAAATTAATAGGAGGAGAAGGTTTCGTAGACTTACGAGTCTCTGGGTTAATAGTCAAACTACTTCGAGTGGTAATAACATTTACACGCTCATTCCTAGTAATCCCAATGTTGGGATTGACTTGGGTATTAGACAAGGGAGTACCCGGTGGTCTCTCCACCAATAATTGAGAAAGTCTACCTACATCCCTCTCCAAATTATGAATTTTTGTTTGTTGATTTCTCATTTGTTGTTTCATAAATTCCTCATTTTGCTCTGCTTTGACCATGTACCCTCTCAAAAAATCTTCTAGACTTGACTTCTTCTCGGCTTGTGGTTGCACGAGTTGTTGAACTTGTTGAAGTTACCCTGTTGTTGGTAATTCTTTTGAGGCAGCAGCGGTTGGTTCCTATTGTTGTAGTTGTAATAGCCTGGTGGTGGATTCTATCGATAAGAAAATGGTTTTCGAGTTGTTTTGATAACCCGAATTAGCACCGGAGTAATTATTAGAACCTAAAGCTCCACCCCTTTGATAATTGTTGAAACCCAAATTTCCCCGATTCATTGTTTCCACAGCCGAAAAATCATCAAAACCCATTTCACCTTTCCTAAAATAACCCGAGAAATTAGCTTACTCCTCCATAGATTTTTGATCACAATCCTTAGTGAGGTGCGGTCCTTAGCATAATTCATAACCCATGAAATGCCCCGTTCATATCGATTATAAACGTTACATAATAATTGGTGTCATTCTGAGGTATTCGACCTCTATATGATACCTTTTACAAACACTGCATTCGTTTTTAAAAGACAAACTTTTATCACAACGAAAGTTGACAGGCATGCATACCATTTCATAATATCTAAACTATAAATGACTTAATCTGTCTTTTACTTAATAATAATCTTTATTGAACTCAACGACTTGAATGCAACGTATTTTGAAATATGCCATGAATGACTACAAGTAATATCTTTAAAATGAGCAAATGCACAGCGGAAGATTTCTTTCATACCTGAGAATAAACATGTTTAAAAGTGTCAACCAAAAGGTTGGTGAGTTCATAAGTTTATCATAAAATCATAAGACTCGGTAATTTTGATATACCACAAGATTTAAATACAGTACACCTATCTCGTATACGAAACCATTTTTCATAATGCTTGGAATAGTAGGTTCGTATCCTTTTCTCCCCCGTAGGTTGCCTCGCGATTTTTAATAACCGTACAGATATCTCGTGTACAAAAATAACATACACATATCTGTGCATAAAATCATTCTCTCTATATATAACCTTGCTTGATAACCGACCTTAACATTTAATAAGCATAAATAATATCCCCAAAACAGAACCTCTCTTCTGTATAAATATATAAACCTGGAAGTACTAAACACCACGCCCACTAGCTCTACTATCTAGTGAAATATTCTGGGTGGGGGTGTTAAACACGGTAGCTACCTTTAGGATTCGCGTCACTTAGTAGAAATTATAACGTCCAACTAATTATTAGGTTACCAAGCTATAATAATCAGGGGAAATATTCACGTCAATTAGTGGCAATTATAACGTCCAACTAATTCATTAGAGGAATGTTTTACTTGTGTCTATCTTGTCAAACATTTATAAAATCATTTCATGTATTCTCAGTCCCAAAAATATATATTGCAAAAGTATTTAATAAAAAGGGATCAAATGAACTCACGATACTGTATTTTGTAGTAAAAATACATATGATGGCATTGAAAAAGTGTAGGGTTGGCCTCGGATTCACGAACCTATATTAAGTATATATATTTATATGTTGGTCGATATCTGTCTAATAATTTAGGTCAAGTCGTAGTGTATCACAATCCTAATGCTCGAGACCGATATGCAAAAGTTAACAAAAGTCAACTTGACCCAAAATGACTTCCAAAATCTATACATGTTTATTATATAACTTAAATATAGTCGTTTTATATATTTAAATATATTTATCAGATTTTATTAGTGTAAATAATACAAGTCAATAAAAATTTATATTAAAATTTATATATGATAAAAATATGCTTTTATATATCTCAAGTAATAAAATTTATACAGTTCACTCAATATCATAAAAATATAGTGGTATGTATTATTAATGTATTTATATTACGTGTAGTAAAATATCTTTGTATCACCTATTTATTTGATAAAATAATATTGATAATAATAATAATAATGAGTAAAAGTTGTATTATTTTGTAATAATAATAATAATTATTATTCTACTAATAATAATAATAACAATATTTATTTACTAATGATGATATTAACTATAATAAAATGATAATTCTAATCATGATAACTTTAATAATAACGATACTTTTTAATATTAACTGTAATAATAATAATTCTATTCAAAATCATAATTCTAATCAAAATGATAATTTTTAATAATAATAATAATACTAAAATGATAATAATAATGATATTTTATAATAACAATGATATTTCTATTAAAAATGATAATTTTAATAAAAATGATAGTTTTAATTTTAATGATACTTTTAATAATAATAATAATAATAATGATAAAAAATAATGAAAACGATATTTTAATCTAAATAATATCTTACAATATTTTAATTTCATCATAATACTTATACTCTTTATTTCCTAATCGATTTGTTTAATAGCTTTTAGTCCTCTTTTATATCGTATTCATAATAATGATAATAATAGTAATTATAAAAATTAGATGATACTAATATTAGTTTTAATGATAATGATACTGATTATAATAATACTAATGATAATACTAATAATTATTATAATGATAATGATAATAATAATAATAATAATAATAATAATAATAATAATAATAATAATAATAATAATAATAATAATAAATAATAATAATAATAATAACAATAATATTAATAATAACCTTAGTGATAATAACGATAGTATTAATAATAACAATAACAATTTAAATTATAATACTTATATTGATAACGATAATGATAATAATAATAATAATAATTATTAGATCATAATAATAATGATGATAACAATAACGACGATAGTAATAATAATAATAATAATAATAATAATAATAATAATAATAATAATAATAATAATAATAATAATAATAATAGAATTAATAATAATAGAATTAATAATAATTCAGTTGACCATATCTGTTAATCCGTTCATCGAAACCATACGCTTTCTAAATGAAAAGTTATTAATTTTTCGCCAGCTTTTCAATGACATGCATATCATATACCTTATCTCAGTAGCATATATATTAAATTCATGATTTATCATAAACTATTTAACGATGAAATTAAGCATACAAGCATGCATAAACATATATACTCGAGCACTATTCAGAGATACACTATTAATATATAAAAGATAAGATATGAATGCTCACATATCAATATTGTGACTCAATATTGCAGGAAAGTACGTAGACGCAACGAAAATGATAAACGCTAGATTAGCCTCATGAACAAAACCCCCCGAGCAATACTCATAACCTCCATAGCTAATACCCATAACTTCCTTAGTTCTATCCCACTCGAAAAACCCGTTTTGAAATAACTCGCTCATGACCTCGTCATAATATTTTATGTATAATACTAATAATAATAATAATGATAATAATAATAATAATAATAATAATAATAATAATAATAATAATAATAATAATAATAATAATAATAATAATAATAATAATAATAATAAGAATAAGAATAAGATAAATAATAATGCTATTAATCTTAATAATGATAATAATAATAATAAATATAAATAAATAATATACAGAGTAATATATAAATTAGAGAGATGTGAGTGAAATGAATCGGCAGAGAGCTCGAGCTTTATAGCCCCGAATTATGTCCAATTGCTCCACGATCGCGGAGGTATTAGGGAGAGTAAGCCCGCAATCGTGGCCTTCCCTACTCCAGCTCACACTTGATTAACTTCTTCCTGCCGAGATTTTTATTATATTATATATATATATATATATATATATATATATATATATATATATATATATATATATATATATATATATATATATATATATATATATATATATATATATATATATATTTAATTGATATAATTATATATATATTATATTTTATTCTTGTGCATAGTTGGCTTGTAAATTTAGTTCCAAAACTTATACGTTGACGCTTGACTTAAGTCCCAGTTTCGGTTTTTCGAACGTTCTTTCGTATGCTTAGAAAACTGGTACATTACGTTTCGTGTATTGCACCTTTATAAATAACAAGACTCAAATCAATGAAAAACTATCCCACTCGAAGTGTAACTTGAATGTTCAAGCGTTTTGGTCATTTGCTTCTTTAAATCCACTTCTCGTTATCTATTTAAAATATATTAAATAATATTAAATCTTTATTACAAGAAAAATAACTATTATCAAAACGTTTTATATTTAAGTTAATATTTTCTAATAATATATTTCGTTATGTTATAAAGTATTTTAACGTTTGAAAATGTATAACTTTTGTAAGTCTTTAAAACATGATATATATATATATATATATATATATATATATATATATATATATATATTTGAAATCTTTATTTAATGATATAACATTTTTTTTTCAAAACTAATTATATTCGAAGTTATTAAAAGGTTTTAGTAATAGAAAATATTATATCATAAAACGTTTTCATTTAATAAAGTAAAATTATATAATACGTAAGTCATAAGGATCTCTAGTTTTTAACTTACAGTCTAATCGTGAATCATAGGGTTAAGTCTAATGAATAATCAAACGTATGAAATTATCCTAATGTAACATGTCAAATGGGTTTATCTTATTGATAACCATTATCCCAATTATGTACACTACATGATTTCAATATTATGAAAGCTAAATATTTAACTTATCAGGAGTCACGAGGGAATTATTGTAAAGTATGCTTTGAAAATTAAGTAGGAATCTCCACTAACATTTGTCTAATTCTCGTTAATTGACACTTTGTTCTAACATGTGGATCACTATACCATTTATTCCAAATACCGTTAAAAAGGAAAGATTTCTCAAATCAACGTGGACCTCACAACAGAGACCCGTAACAATATCACAATGTATCTGATAATTCATCCATTTGATATTATCGTTTAATTCTGTCGATAAATATATTGAAATAAATACGTTCATGTAAATTATTATACATCTAATACTTTGTTAACGTTTTCAATTAATAATATATATACATATATATATATATATACATATATTCATATTCAATTATATAATGGTTCGTGAATCGTCGGAATCTGGTCGAGGTTAAATGAATACATGAACACAATTCAAAATGTTTGAGATTTAACTTAACAGACTTTGCTTATCGTGTCAGAATATTAAATCATTTAAAGATTAAGTTTAAATTTGGTCGGAAATTTTTCGGTCGTCACAGTACCTATCCGTTAAAGAAATTTCGTCCCCAAAATTTGATTGGAATCGTCATGGCTGACAATAAGTATGTTTTCGTAACTCATATGAGTTGGAAATTAGAGTTTTATCATCAATGAGTAATATGGATAAAAAAAATTTGTTTATGTGAAGAGTACGAGTGAAGTTATCACAAAAGTGTGAAATAAGTAAATGTAGGTTCGTCTTAACCGGTGACGTAGTCACGTCGATTTCCGGAATTCAAGGATCTTAGAGGAAATCTTTGTAATAAGATTTGGTTCTTCAGTAATTAAGGAAATTAGGATCTTCTTTGGTTAAATGCAATAATCTACTTCGATTGCTCTGTCGGGTATTTCACTATAAATCCACCCTCTTCGTTTCCTTATTTTCACAGCTCATACCTTCTATTCTTTCTCCCTTAGTTCCTACTTTAAAGCATTCATCAATATGCTCCATCTAATTCTAATTCTGGATATATTCATGACCTATGTATCTGTCATTCTTCTTTTTCATCTACCACCGAAGGGATTTATTTTCTTCTCCTATTATCTTGGGGTTATAGTATTTTTAATTCTCCCGTGTCTTTACATTGCAATACGTATTGATATACATGGTTTGTAATTGTTGTCAGGCTTTATATTTTCCTTTATATTTTGGAGTTCCATACTTTTGTTTTCTCTTCCCGACTTAAAGTTAAGCGAATAATGGTCCATAATTCGTAGGTATGAAGTTTCGAATGTACATGACTAATGTTCTAAGAGAGAGATTGTAATAGCATGATCTTGATTGGTTAAATTACCAGATTTCAAGAGAAAAGATAGAACTATCAGAAAGATATGTTCTCGATATGTTTGGAGATTAGGTAGAATGTAAGAGTCGCATAACAAGGTATATGATGACGTTATGGTTTGTGAATCATCACTTTCCATTAGAAACTCAGCATGACTTACTGTAATATGATCAAGTTGATCAAGTGTCATTATATTATACTAACTCATGCTTCAGTTCCCAACACTACTTCAAAAACATTCATATTTTAAATTTGAATTTTTTTCAGAATTTAGAAACTAAAACAGTTTCCTTTATGATGTAACACTGATATCGCGAAGAGATAAATGATTTCAGATAAGAATAGTTATGAAAATATCTTCAGAAATATCGAGGATATTTATAATGAAAGATACGATGATATCTTAGAATTTCTAATATCAAAGGATTATGAAGAAGATTTGTCCGTAAGAGTTTAGAGTCAGGAGCAAGGTATATGTTAATGACTTCGCCAGATACTGAATCATTTGGATTCTTTAAAGGCATGTTTAATCTTTGTGATTTGTCCACAGCCTCCTTCATGGTTTGCTCAATCCATTTTCCAGTTCCAATTTTCCTGAGCTTCGCCAACACACTATTCTTTATCATCAAACCTTCGACTGTTAAGGTCGTTTACAGTTTTTGGCTACTTCATTCAGCTTTTTCAACATTCAGAGTATTGATTCGTGGACTAGGTGCTTTTCAGAATTTCAGAATGGAAGATCATAATTCTAAGAGATAAATGTTATATGTATGCATATAACTGTTACTGTAGAAATGTTGCGAGATTCGAAATACTGATTGATGATTCTGGTATTTGGTATGGCAATTCTCGTTACAAGATGCGGATGAGTATATGATAGGGTTTTAATGAATAAATATAATGACTTTTCGGAGAGGCTTAATTCAAAGGGTAATGAAGTTGCTGGTAAGTTTACTGCTAATGTGGTGGAATATAAACGGTTCCCCAGTAACGACGACGAAGGGGCAAACGTGTATATCAAAGTTATAATAAAGCTTATTCGAATGAAAAGTCGAAGTTGATTTGCCAAAGGTGTGACAAAACTGACTACCTTGAAAGGAATTTGCAAGGTTATTTTCATTAATAACAATGCCAATGGATCATAGATTCATGTTAAACTTCCACTTAGGTTTCGGGAGTTTTCCAGGTGTATGACTGTGGATAACATGTTGTTGGATCATCCTCTCGATTGTTCTTTAATTGAGGGGTTTTCAAGAATCATGAAGGGTTTGAACGCAGATTGTAATTTTCACTATACATATGATGTTCTATAATTTTGAATGATACGAATATTTTTCTGGATTTTATGAATAGAAGTGATGTTCTATCACAGTTTTGAAGTCAAAGTATAGTTTTTGACAGATGTAGGGATTTAAGAGTGATGTCACCGGTTAAATCTTTGACTTGGATTTTGATTTGTCAAAATCAGAATATATAATCAAATTTGGATGAGAATGGTTGTTTTGATTTCTATGAAAGAATGTGTATCGTTGTGAAAGTAGTGAGTATAGTTGTTGATTTGCTGAATCAAAATCGAAGAATGTAACATATTGATTGTGAATTTATATACCTCTCGGGTATTACCTACCCGTTAAAAGTTTCACAAGTTATATTTTGTACAAGAGAATTTTTTTATTACAGCCTTTATAAAAATATATGTATATTTTCTTCAGATGTAATACAACTTTAATGAGTTAATATTAAATTAAACTTATTTGATTTTCGGCTGAAATTAGAAATGAATAATCTCTAAAACTTTAGAAATTTCATAATCTTCGCGGATTATCTCTTTAACGTAAATGAAATTATGAATCAATACTTCATTATTCATTTTTATTGATATTTCCTCGGTGATTGATGTTGGTGCTCGTAGAATTCTTGTGAACTTTGCAAGATATGGATGATATTTCTAGAAACTTTCGAGTACATAAAAAATGAAGGTGTAAAATCAAACTTGTATTTGAGTAATACTCTTGGGTTATTATGAAATGGAATCTGTTAAGTTGAAGCAGAGATTAGAGTTAATGATTGTTAAATCATTAACGAAGGATGTACATCATAGGATATTAGTAATATGAATTAACCGAGTAGTATCTACTTCTTTTCAATTCATACATAATAGCTTAGTTCGAACAGATATATTATGGTTTCAAAGTTTATATAATATATAAATTCCTTGGAAATAATGAGTTAATACTTCCATAACTCGTTATTTCAATATACCCATTGATGATTGTGGTATTGATATCATTGATGGTTATAGAGATGGTGTAGCTTGTGGTGCTACATGTGTTGCTGGTGTTGGTGATACTGATGGTGATGCTGGTGGTACTACTGATGGCGTTTGTATAACATGTCTAGCTTGTAAATCACGCACCCTTTTTGTCAGGGTTTCTACTCTTCCTTTAATCATTTCGATCCACTCATCTGATTTATAGTTAAGGCTAGAATAGATAATCTCTAAGACTTTAGAGATTACATAATCGTCGCAGAATGTTTCTCCAATGAAGTTATGAATTAATACTTCATCGGTTATTGTTGTTTGTACTCCTTGGTATCTATGGTGCGTATGACATTAATGCTTATAGGATAGTTTATGATGTTGAAGCATGGGATGTGGATGTTGTTGGTGGTGGTAATGGTACGGTTGGTGTTGATGATGGTGGTACTGTTGATGCCGGTGATGCTTCTGGTGCTTGTAACCTTTGCACCATATTTTTCATAGCCACTATCCGAGCGCGAAGCTCGTTGACTTCTTCTATTACAACGAGATGATTGTCAGTTCGGATGATCGGATGAATAAGATTCAGAATTTGAGATAGTATATAATTATGACGAGATACTCTGGAAATGAGAGAGAAAATGGTGTCTCGAACAGGTTCGCCGGTAAGTGCTTCAGGTTCTTCGCCAAGAGGGAAATGTGGTGGATGGAAGGGATCACCTTCTTCTTGTCTCCAATGATTAAGTAGGCTACGAACCCATCCCCAATTCATCCAGAATAGATGATGGCTAATTGGTTGACCCATTCCGGTCACACTTCTTTCGGAGCTCGAGTGGAAATCCATATCGGAAGAGTTGTCAGAATCTAAGGAATTTGAACTAGATACGGGATCCAACTTGTATAATAAGGGAAATGAATTTTGAAATTAATTAGATTATAGGACTTAGTTTGGTATTCTTCAATACATATTTTACATATGTATATATAATACCAAGATCCCATAAGTTACGGAGAGATTTTCGAAAGATGTCAGACATAGTTTACTGTAATAGATATGTAAGGATACGAATTCGTCTATACACTATCTATGTAATGAATGCAGTAAGACGCGTCTGGACTTAAGAAGATAAGCAGATAATTTCTGACAAAATGATAAGCAAAACTTTTGATATGCAGACACGATCGAAGTCCAGACTCACTAATGCATCTTAATAACTATCAGTTAGATACACTAATGAAAGACCTGGTTCGCTAAGACCACCGCACTGATACCAACTGAAATACCCCATTTATATCGATTATAAATGTTACATCATAATTGGTTTCATTGCGAGGTATTTGACCTCTATATGATACATTCTACAAACACTGCATTCATTTTTAAAAGACAAACTTTCATTACAACGAAAGTTGACAGGCATGCATACCATTTCATAATATCCAAACTATAAATGACTTAATCTTTCTTTTACTTAATAATAATATTTATTGAACTCAACGACTTGAATGCAACGTCTTTTGAAATATGCCATGAATGACTCCAAGTAATATCTTTAAAATGAGCAAATGCACAGCGGAAGATTTCTTTCATACCTGAGAATAAACATGTTTAAAAGTGTCAACCAAAAGGTTGGTGAGTTCATAAGTTTATCATAAAACCATAAGATTCAGTAATTTTGATAGACCACAAGATTTAAATACAGTACACCTATCTCGTGTATGAAACCATTTTTCATAATGCTTGGCATAGTAGGTTTGTATCCTTTTCTCTCCCGTAGGTTGCCTCACGATTTTTAATAACCGTACAGATATCTCGTGTACAAAAATAACATACACATATCCTGTGTATAAAATCATTCTCACTATATATAACCTTGCTTGATAACCGACCTTAACATTTAATGCGCATAAATAATATCCCCAAAATAGAACCTCTCGTCTGTATAAATATATAAACCTCGAAGTACTAAACACCACGCCCACTAGCTCTACTGTCTAGTGAACATTCTGGGTAGGGGTGTTAAAATCGGTAGCTACCTTTAGGATTCACGTCAATTAGTGGCAATTATAACGTCCAACTAATTCTTAGGTTACCAAGCTATAATAATCAGGGGGAAATATTCACGTCAATTAGTGGCAATTATAACGTCCAACTAATTCATTAGAGGAATGTTTTACTTCTGTCTATCTTGTCAAACATTTATAAAAGCATTTCATGTATTCTCAGTCCCAAAAATACATATTGCAAAAGCATTTAATAAAAAGGGATCAAATGAACTCACGGTACTATATTTTGTAGTAAAAATACATATGACGACATTGAACAAGTGTAGGATTGGCCTCGGATTCACGAACCTATATTAAGTATATATATTTATATGTTGGTCAATATCTGTCTAATAATTTAGATCAAGTCGTAGTGTATCACAATTCTAATGCTCGAGACCGATATGCAAAAGTTAACAAAAGTCAACTTGACCCAAAATGACTTCCAAAATCTATACATGTTTATTATATAACTTAAATATAGTCGTTTTATATATTTAAATATATTTATCAGATTTTATTAGAGTAAATAATACAAGTCATTTATTAATAAATAAAAATTTACATAAAAATTTATATATGATAAAAAAAAACTTTTATATATCTCAAGTAATAAAATTTATACAGTTCACTCAATATCATAAAAATATAGTGGTATGTATTATTAATGTAATTATATTACGTGTGGTAAAATATCTTTGTATCACCTATTTAATTGATAAAATTATATTGATAATAATAATAATGAGTAAAAGTTGTATTATTTTGTAATAATAATAATAATTATTATTATTCTACTAATAATAATAATAACAATATTTATTTACTAATGATGATATTTACTAATTCAATTGACCATATCTTTTAATCCGTTCATCGAAGCCATACGCTTTCTAAATGAAAAGTTATTAATGTTTCGCAAGCTTTTCAACGACATGCATATCATATACCTTATCTCAGTAGCATATGTATTAAATTCATGATTTATCATAAACTATTTAACGATGAAATTAAGCATACAAGCATGCATAAACATATATACTCGAGTACTAGTCAGGGATACACTATTAATATATAAAAGATAAGATATGAATGCTCACGTATCAATAATGTAACTCAATATTGCAGGAAAGTGCGTAGACGCAACGGAAATGATAAACGCTAGATTAGCCTCACGAACAAACCCCCCCCCCCCCCCGAGCAATACTCATAACTTCCATAGCTAATACCCATAACTTCCTTAGTTCTATCCCGCTCGAAAAACATGTTTTGAAATAACTCGCTCAAGACCTCGTCGTAATACTTTATGTATAATAATAATAATAATAATAATAATAATAATAATAATAATAATAATAATAATAATAATAATAATAATAATAATAATAATACCCTAAAGGGTTGGTTAAGTGGTTGGGTGCTTGGGAATCTCCAAAGGAGACCCAGGTTCAATCCCCACCAAATTCACTTTGGGGCCTTGCCTTTCAAAAATAAAAAAAATAAAAAATAATAATAATAATAATAAGATAAATAATAATGTTATTAATCTTAATAATAATAATAATAATAATAATAATAATAATAATAATAATAATAATAATAATAATAATAACAACAAATTTAAATAAATAATATACATAGTAATATATAGATTAGAGAGATGTGAGTAAAATCAATCGGCAGAGAGCTCGAGCTTTATAGCCCCGAATTGTGTCCAATTGATCCGCGATCGCAGAGGTATTAGGGAGTGTGAGCTCGCGATCGTGGCCTTCCCTACTCCAGCTCACACTTGATTAACTTCTTCTTGCCGACGGTTTTTATTATATATATATATATATATATATATATATATATATATATATATATATATATATATATATATATATATATATATATATATATATATATATATATATATATATATATTATTCTCGTGCATAGTTGGCTTGTAAATTTAGTTCCAAAAACTTGTACGTGGACGCTCGACTTAATTCCCAGTTCCGGTTTTTCGAACGTTCTTTCGTATGCTTAGAAAACTGGTACATTACATTTCGTGTATTGTACCTTTATAAATAACAAGACTCAAATCAATGAAAAACTATCCCACTCAAAGTGTAACTTGAACGTTCGATCGTTTTGGTCATTTGCTTCTTTAAATCCACTTCTCGTTATCTATTTAAAATATATTAAATAATATTAAATCTTTATTACAAGAAAAATAACTATTATCAAAACGTTTTATATTTAAGTTAATATTTTCTAATAATATATTTCGTTATGTTATAAAGTATTTTAACGTTTGAAAATGTATAACTATTGTACGTCTTTAAAACATGATATATATATATATATATATATATATATATATATATATATATATATATATATTCGAAATTTTTATTTAATGATATAACATTTTGTTTTTCAAAACTAATTATATTCAAAGTTATTAAAAGGTTTTAGTAATAGAAATGTTATATCATAAAACGTTTTCATTTAATAAAGTAAAATTATATAATACGTAAGTCATAAGGATCTCTAGTTTTTAACTTACAGTTTAATCGTGAATCGTAGGGTTAAGTTTAATGAATAATCAAACGTATGAAATCATCCTAATGTAACATGTCAAATGTGTTTATCTTGTTGATAAGCATAATTCCAATTATGTACTCTACATGATTTCAATATTATGAATGCTAAATATTTAACTTATCAAGAGTCACGAGGGAATTATTGTAAAGTATGCTTTGACAATTAAGTAGGAATCTCCACTAACATTTGTCTAATTCTCGTTAATTAACACTTTGTTCTAACATGTGGATCACTATAACATTTATTCCAAATACCGTTAAAAAGGAAAGATTTCTCAAATCAATATGGACCTCACAACAGAGACCCGTAACCATATCACAATGTATCTAATAATTCATTCATTTGATATTATCGTTTAATTCCGTCGATAAATATATTGAAACAAATGTGTTCATGTAAAGTATTATACATCTAATACTTTGTTAACGTTTTCAATTAATAATATATATATATATATATATATATATATATATATATATATATATATATATATATATATATATATATACACATATTCATATCCAATTATATAATGGTTCGTGAATCGTCGGAATCTGGTCGAGGTTAAATGAATACATGAACACAATTCAAAATGTTTGATATTTAACTTAACAGACTTTGCTTATCGTGTCAGAACATTAAATTATTTAAAGATTAAGCTTAAATTTGGTCGGAAATTTCTAGGTCGTCACAACCCACTCGCATAGCATGCATCTCTTTTGTCATTTTATCCATCTGTCTTCCACGTTCATCACTACTTTTGACAATAGGGACATTTGATGATCTACAAAATTCCATCTCCTGGTGCCAATCATGATAATGCGAAGTTGTTTCAACTATGATACGTGAGCTTCATTGGGCATCTTTTTCATAAACAACCTTCCTCTAGCGGTTTCCATTTCCCTTCGAGTGGCCACGTTGGCACCCTTATAGAAAATTTAGACCTTATAAAATGTGTCCAACCCGTGTTGAGGACACATCCTTAACATTTTACCGAACCTAGTACATGCTTCGTTGAGCGTCTCTGATGGCTTTTACATCCAATGATTAATATCACTTTGTAGCTTTGGGGCTTTAGAAGCTGGAAAGAAGCGTCGTTAGAACTTGTCAACCATCACATCCCAATTTGTAATTTCCCCTTCCGGTAATGACTCAAGCCAATCTTTCGCATCACCCTTTAAATACCATGGAAAAATCTACAAATACACCACATTAGTTTGGACCCCCTTAATTCGAAATAAGTTGCAAATCCCCCGGAATGTACAAAGTTGCTCGATAGCATCCTCCAATTGTATACCACCAAATTGGCACTGATTAGATATCATGTGAAGAAACTGCCCCTTAATCTCAAAGTCCTCCGGTACAGTGGGCTGTGTAATAGCAGGACCTTGGACCGTTCGTGTGGCCTTCATCAATGCTTCCATTGTTTGATTCTCGTCACCCATTTAGTTTAACTCAGATTTCACACTAGCAATATCAGTATCTATCTCAGAAAAATATAACGATAATGCTTGAAAATTCTCAAATGTTAACTGCTCTTCCTTAAGTTTGCTCGTGCGACAATGCTTGTCAGGATTCGAAAATGGATTTACTAGCTCATAGTTTTCCTCAGAACATAGTTTCATAAACTCTTACCTAATCTGCAATCACACCATCAAACAAGCACATAAAACTGAAAACACAAATAACAAAAAGTAAGATTTATATGAATAAAATTCTCACAAAAGGATCGAAATACCTATCGATTTATATGAATAAACACATCTCCCCGGCAGCGGTGCAAATAAGTTGATGTGTAATTTCGTACTCTAAAATTATTAGCAAAATACCTATCGATTATCACACAAATCACACAACTAAAACCAGTTTGTCCAGTAATTTAACAAGTATTCGACCAATTCGTTCCATAGAGAGCAGGTTATTTTGAACCTTAAAACTAGTAATTATCCTAAGACGATGGGGATTTATTGGTTTATTAAAACTAAGAAAATGCGTAAAGTAAATTTGAACCTAAATTAATAGAGATAAATGTATCCGCTTAGAATCAATTCCTTTGGATCAGGGTTGCTTGTTAAACCCATTTAAACAATTATATTTAAGGTAACACTGCAATTATCTATCAATTTTCAGAACTTATTGACTAAATTCCTAGGACAACTGTCGTTAACCTAGTTTTCTAATAATCTAACTTAAATTTATTTGGTTTTCCTTTACAATTCCACAATTATCACAGTAGATCATAGTTTAATCGCAAATCGTCTAATTATACTTGTTTCCCGTATACAATTATTCGAAGGCCTAAGTTATTCACTTTCAATAACCTAGTAAAGATCACCACTTAATTCAACTTTCGTTAAGTATCTAATTATCTCCGCAATTTTGACTAGTTACTTAACCTAGATAACGGTCATTCGTTAGTTAAATAAAATTCGAGCAATAAGATTAATTGTCTAAATCAGAAAGATATCAATCTTCACCTCCGTTCAATCATCTAAGTGGACACTATGAATTTAGCTACTCATAGTATTGCAAGAAACAAATAAACATGAAGAATAAATAAACATAAACATTGTATATTGAATTAAAAGCAAAGTAATTAAAGTGATTACAAATGTAAAACTAACCAAACTTGATGTACTAGCATAAACCCTCTCAAAATAGGGTGGAAAGACTAAGAATTTTGTACCAATTGCAGAAGTAGGCTAAAATTTGTAAATAACAAGTGATACCCCAATTTGGGGGATAAAAACTAGTATTTATAAATGCAGCAAAACATTCCAACCCGGCATCACCTCGCGACCACAAGGTAGGACTTCATGACCGCAAGTCCGTCAAAAAGTGACGATCGTAATTTTTATTTTTCCCGGATGCGAGATTGCATTATTATTTCTTGAAATTCTGTGTATATCTCGCGACCACCATGTCGAAAATTGAGAGCACCATCTACATTCGCGACCGCGAGGTTGGATCTCGCGATCGCAAAATGTGTAAGAATCAGCAGCTCTTTTTTTCTTTGCTTGCACGTTTGAATTCTTCACTTTAATGATCTTTTGAGCTGGAAACTTCATCAAAACCATCAAAACTTCACTTTTCACTTCTTGAACCACGTTCAGTAATCTTGCTTGAAAATTAATCTTTAAATAAACTTGGATTTAAGACTTTAGGACCTAATATTGCGTGTAAAAATATGAATAATGGTTGTGGCTTGCCATGCCTTCTCATACATGTTTAAAAGTGATGCAAGAATCTGGTTTGATTCTCTCGTGAAGACTTTTTTTGCAAGTTTGGAAGATTTGAAACGCTTGTTCATATTCAAATTTAGCCAGCAGAAGAAGCACAAGAAAAATTATGTTGCATGCTACGACATCAAACAGAAAGAAAACGAAGATTCAAGAGCCTTCCTCAGCCAGTACACCAATGAACCCCAGGAAATCCATGGACTCCCAGAGTCACGACGAATATCGGGTCTTTTATACTGTTGCTGGACTCGATCCCTTGTCAAGCACCTTAGCCGAGACATCCTGAACACCTATGAAGTCTTACTCGATAAAGCCTACGTTTGGCTAGACGCCAAAGATACGACTAGTTGCATCATGTATGAAGAACATCAAAGTACCAGACGAAATGAAAAGCTAAGCCACCGAGATGAGAGGTTAAGAAAAAAGGACGACATGAATAGATTCAGCTCATACCAAAGAGAACCTACCTCCAAAATCCATGGAACACTAATAAAATCTCCAAAAGAATTTATTCTTACAGAGAGAGTTGCCCAAGCGTTCAAGGCTCCACCCAAGATAGTAAATAAGGGGAGGCATAGGGATACAACTAAGTTCTGCGATTTCCACAACGATTACGGGCATGCGACATACGAATGTATACAACTTAGACAATCCATAAAGGAAGCTGTCTGATCAGGAAAGTTGGCACACTTGGTTAAAGGTATACGAAATCCAAAAAAACACAAGCCCGACCAATAGCCCGAAGAGAATAAGCCAAACGTAGACAAAGCAATACTCTCTATCTAAAGTTGCTTTGCGGTCGATTCTCGAAGAAGCTACAGGAGAGAAAGAGCTTGGGGAGTGGCGGAGTGGGAAAAAATATTTTTCCTTTCCCTAGATACCATCACCTCGTCTGACAAACTTGTCACCATCAACGGATGGATCTTCAACAGAGAAGTGCATCAAGTATACCTACATAGCGGAAGCTCATGTGACATCATGTATGAACATTGATTCGAACAGCTTAGACCTGCCATCAAAGCTTGTTTAATGGATCCGAGAGTACCTTTCGTTGCTTTCTCCAGATAGAGATGATGGGCCATTGGAGAAATAGATCTTGACTTCACCATTGGGAAGCCTCCCATGTCATGAACAGAAATGCTTGATTTCGTCATAGTTCGCTCCACCTCCTAACATAACATCTTGCTAGGAAGAGTAGCAATGATGAAGATGGCGATATTCGTGTCAACTGTTCACCGACTCATTAAATTCCACATGTAACACCCCGTCAAAATCTATCAACGGTGACGTTAACTCTGGTCCTAGTACATGGCTTGACTTCTATATATAACAACAAATATCTACAGTGGAAACAATTAATACCTGAGAAATAACACGCAAAACGGGTCAACAATAATGTTGAGCGAATCTACAGGTTTAAGTAAACAATACAATAAGTTTAAGAAACGATTTTCAGAAAATGTTTATTAGAGAAAGACCACTAAAGTTTTATATTAAAAGTTTGCAGACAACATTTATCAAGTTTTAGTCTGTTTGTGAACATCAATGTCAAGTTTGAGATGTGTATGACATTCAAAAATGTTTTGTTTCTCCTACTTATAAAACACAAGTTTAGGTAATCAATTGTAACGTATGATGAAAGGACCCGTCCTAATCCATCCGAACGAAGTCCATATCGATTATAAACAATTCACAATAGTTGATTACATCGCGAGGTACCTGACCTCTATATGATACATTTTACAAACATTGCATTCGTTTTTGAAAAGACAATCTTTCAATACATCGAAAGTTTACAGGCATGCATACCATTTCATAATATATCCAACTATAATTGACTTGATAATAATCTTGATGAACTCGACGAATCGAATGCAAAGTCTTTTGAAATATGCCATGAATGACTCCAAGTAATATCTATAAAATGAGCAAATGCACAGCGGAAGATTTCTTTCGTACCTGAGAATAAACATGCTTTAAAGTGTCAACCAAAAGGTTGGTGAGTTCATTAGTTTAACATAATTAATCATTTCATACTTTTAATAGACCACAAGATTTCATATTTCCATTTCTCATAAACATACGTCCCGTACATAGAGACAAAAGTATCATTCATATGGATTGAACACCTGGAAACTGACATTCACAAAATGTATATAAGAATATCCCCATCATTTCGGGATCCTCCTTCGGACATGATATAAATTTTGAAGTACTAAAGCATCCGGTACTTTGGATGGGGCTTGTTGGGCCCGATAGATCTATCTTTAGGATTCGCGTCAATTAGGGTGTCTGTTCCCTAATTCTTAGATTATCAGACTAAAAAGGGTGATATTCGATTCGATAATCCAACCATATAATGTAGTTTCGATTACTTGTGTCTATTTCGTAAAACAGTTATAAAAACAGCGCATGTATTCTCAGTCCCAAAAATATAATGAGTAAAAAGGGAGCAAATGAAACTCACCTAATATATTTTGTAGTAAAAATACATAGAACGACATTGAACAAGTATAGGGTTGGCCTAGAATTCACGAACCTATATCATTTATATGTATATTAATACATATAATCGAAATCGAACAAGTTTATATATTATATCTTAAATTATATACTATATTTAATTAGTTTGTGTATATATTCATAATGATTAATATTTATATAGTTACGTTAATATATACATATTTATATATATAATTGTCTAATGTTATATTTAAAAATCAATATTTTATTATTTGTATGTATTTCATATGCAACTAATATTAATAGGTTTGATATATATAGTTATGTAAAATTTTTAATATAATCATAGTATATGTAACTAGCATATTTCATGTACAAAATATTTGTCAGTTAAAAAAATAGTTTTTGATATTAATAATGATAATATTAATAATCATTTTTCATAATAGTAATACTTATTTTGATAATGATATTAGTAATAACAATAATAATAATAATAGTAATAATGCCTTAAATGATAAAATTACCAATACTAACTATATTAGTAATACTTGTAAGACTAATGATAATAATAATAATAATAGTAATGGTAATATTACTTATAAATAACTAAAATAATAATAATTGTAATCGTACCATAATTCTAATATAGTACCTACAACAATTAAAATAACAATAACAATTATAAAACAAATACAGTGACAATAACAACATAATAATAATAATAATAATAATAATAATAATAATAATAATAATAATAATAATAATAATAATAATAATAATAATAATAATAATAATAATAATAATAATAATAATAATAATAATAATAATAATAATAATCATGAGTGAAAAGCTACCTCACAAGATTTTTCCCAAAAATAATAAAACTGTCCACTCCCAGACTCGAACCTCCGACCTCCCGTTCAAGCACAATCACACTAACCAACTGAGCCGTCTAACCTTTCTGCTTTAAACCCCATCTGACATCTTTTTAACCTTTATTTATTTCTGTTTCTTTTACCTTCTTCTTCTACCTCTCGTCGACCAGAGACAAGCAATCACAAGAATTCAGTTCAATGATCAATTTAATATTTGATATCCAATAAATACCCACTCACTTGATATTACTAAAAAAAATATAAAAAAAAACAGAATACTGCTCGACGCTGCACTTCAAAAAAAAAATTTGATTTCAAATTTTTCGTGCATATTAGACAAAGATTATAACATGAAATATATTGCAAATTGATCCTAGGAACTTTTAGAACCGTCAATTGAATCAGAAACGTAAAACTATCTTCAAATTTCTTCAAGAACGCTATTGTTTGACTTTTAAATTTTTAGGTTTGACTCTAAAATTCAATTTCGATTTAAAGAATTGAGACCTGAGAATTTGCAGGTAATTTGGGTACATGATTCCAAACAACACCACATTCATAGAATTTGCAATATCGTTCGAAATCAATTTTTGAGCAAAAAGTGTGTACACGGGATCGTGAAGAAGAAAAGAAAGAAAAAAAATAAGATAACAATCTATCCGCTTTGATTGAGTAAAGAAGACGTGTTATAGCAATAATACAGATCGACAAATCCAATTAGAAGAAAACAAACTTCATAAAGCAGATAACAAAAGTCTTGGTACATACGAATTTTTATATAATTTATATATAATTAATATTAATAATCAATAATTATATTAATTATATTAATTATCATATTACTAGTAAAAAATAAAATAAATAATAACGATATAACAAAAATAGTATCTATAGTTATTATTTATTATACTAATAGTTGGTATTAATTTCCAATAACCATAATAATAATAAAAACAATAATAATAATAGTATTACTAATATTAATAATAACAATATTTTTAACAATATCAATAAGAGTGATGATAACAATAATAAGTTTAATAATATCACTATAATATAACCATTAATTAAGTTTTATATTTATGTATTTTATTTAATAATAATAACACTGATATTTATAATAAATAGTTATGAGAGTCATAATATTTTTAGTAAAGATAACAAATTAGATGCATTTAAGTTCATATCTATATGTTATCTATAATAATATAACTAATACTGATTTTAATGAAAGTAATGATAATATTAATATAACAACTATATTTTAACTTGCAATTACATTTAACCTTATAATTTATTAATTATGTCATATTTAATAGTTATATAATATAATAACATATATCTATTATTTAATATTCAATATTTGTACATTACAGTATATATATATCAATAATAATAATCATATTAATAATATTAGTAATAATACTTCTTATTAATAATACTAATAATGATAATAATATTAATATAACAATTATATTCAAACTTGTAACTTAGTTCAATATATTTCCAATTATTATATCATATCCCCCGTTTATATTTTATTGAATCTTTGATATTTATTAATTATTTATATTTTATAATATTACCTAGGTATAGAATTCATTTATATTTACATATTTATTTATACATAGTTGTTCGTGAATCGTTGGTAATGGTCGAATGGTAATTGAATATGTGAACATAGTTTCAAAGTTTTCGAGACTCAATATTATAGACTTTGCTTATCGTGTCGAATTCATATAAAGATCAAGTTTAAATTTGGTCGGAAATTCCCGGGTCACTACAGTACCTACCCGTTAAAGAAATTTCGTCCCGAAATTTGAGTGAGGTGGTCATGGTTAACAATAAAAATGTTTTCATGACAATATGAGCTAATAAATAGATTTTTATTACTGTTGAATAATATGGATAAGATAATCCGATTATTCGAAGAGTATGAGTGAAACTATCACAAAAGAATAAATTGAGTAACTGAGATTCGTCTTAACCGGTGATGTAGTCACGGTTGATTTTAGAATTTAAGGTGCGTCTTAACTTTTGACAGAGTTAGGGTTGAATCCCGAAATTCAAGGGATTTAAAGAAAATCTTCGAAATCTAAAAGATTTGATTCTTCGGCGAGTAAGAAAATTAAGATCTCTATAATTAAATACGGTGATCTGCCTCGATTTCTCCGTATGATATTTCCCTTATAAATTTACCTTTTCCGTTCCATTAGTTTCCACCACTTCTATGCCTTCTTTCTCATTTCATATCTCTAAAAGATTATAATAATGCTTAATTCGGTTCTGATCCTTGTCCTCATCCTTATTATTGCAACAATTATTCTTCTTTTCCAACTTCCACCAGAGGAATCTGCTTACTTCTACTTTGCCCTTGGGGTTATAGTACTTATAATTCTCCCGTGTCTTTATGTTGCGGTAAACATTGATATACACGGTTTGTAATTTAGGTGTTGTTATCGGGCTTTATATCTTTATTTATATTTCAATGTCCCTATATCTGTTTTTCTATAATCGTTGTCATCCACAGTTAATACTCCTTCCTCTTTGCTGCGATTTATACTCCAATTTCTATTTCTTTTGGAGCTTTGTCCCTTCGTTTCTTCTTTTTACGATTGGACACCTCTTGTAATGGTCCAGAATTCATGAGTATGGAGTTTCAAATGAATATAATGCTCTAAATAAGAAAGAACGTAATAACACGATTTGATTTGTCAAATTACCTGAGTCACTGAGAATAGAACTATCAAGAATATATTATCTTGATATGTTCAGAAGTTAATCAGAATGAAAGAGTTATGTAACATGTCACATGATGACGTTATAATCTGTGAATCATCATGTTCCATTTAGAAACTCAGCATGACTTACTGTAATATAATCACGTTGATCAAGTGTCATTATATTTTACTAACTCATGCATCAGTTCCTAACATTACTTCAATAACATTCATATTTTTAAGCTTGAAAGTTTACAGAATATAGAAACTAACAGTTTCTATATGATGTAACACTGATATGAGGAAGAGATTAATAATTTCAGATAAGAATAGTTATGAAAATATCTTCAGAAATATGGAGGATATTTATAATGAGAGCTACGGTGATATATTGGAATTTCTAATATCAATGGATGATAGAAACTATTGTCTGCAAGGGTTTAGAGTAAGGAGCAAGATATTCACTAAAGACTTTAGCAGACATTGAATCATTTGGATTCTTTGAAGTCAAACTTATTCTTTGTGATTTGTCCACGGTTTTCTTCATAGTTTCGCATAATCTGCTTTTCGGTACTAAATTTTTCTATTGAATGTTTCCAATATAATGATACACAGGAAGCACGAAGAGGTATATAATTTCGGACGAGAATATTTATGAAAATATCCTCAGAAATATCGAAGATATTGATGATGATATTTTGGAATTTCTAAGTTCGATGGTTGATGGAGAAAGATTTTCCGCAAGATTTTAACATGACTTCGGAGCAAGATATTCTCTAAAGATTTCAACGGATCTAGATTGATCTGGGTTCTATGAATTTAGGGTATGTTACTTGTATTTCTCCTTGGTTTCCTTTATGGTTAGCTCAATCCGCTTTCTAGTTCCAACTTTTCTGAGCTTTTCCAACATACTAATCTTTATCATCAAACTTTCGATGATTATGGTCGTTTACGGTTATCTACAGTTTCTGCTGCTTCATTCAGCTTTTTCAACATTCAGAGTATTGATTTGTGACTGAGTGCTTTTCAGAATTTCAGAATGAGAGATCATAATTCTAAGAGATAAATGTCATATATATAACTGTTGATGTAGATATGCTGTGAGTTTTCAAAGTACTGATTGCTGATTTCCGGTAATTGTTATGGCAGTTCTCGTTATAAGATGCGGATGAGTATATGATAGGGTTTCAATGAATAACTATAATGATTTATCAGAGAGATTTAAGCCAAAAAGCAACGAGGTTGCTGGTACGTCTGCTGCTAATATGGTGGAATATAAAAGAATTCTCCGGTATCAAAAGGGTAATTGTATATATCAGGATTATAGTAAGGTTACTTCGAATGAAAAGTCGAAGTTGACCTGCTGGAGCTGTGACAAAATTGGCTACTTTGAAAAGGGATTACAAAGTTATTTTTGATAATAACAATGTCAAAGGAGCTAGCACAAATACGTGTTATATGTTTACTCAGGTTCCGAATGTTTTCAGGTGTATAACTATATGCATAATTCTTTCCTTCTGTAGATGAAGTGTCATTGATTCATCCTCTCGATTGAGGTGTTTTCAAGAATCATGAAAGGTTTGAACGCTGATAGTAATCGTCAAGATATAAATGAGGTTTAAGATGAAATCAAGTGGCAACTTGAAGAACTGTTTAGTTTCATATGTTATAATCAATATTTTAATTCATTTTAATTGTCCAATATTGATAGTCCTCAGTTGATAGTCCACAGTTAGCAATTCAATAATTCATATATAATTTAATATATAATATTCGAATTAATTAATACATGTCGTGACCCGTATACGTCTCAGAATCGATCACAACTCAAAGTATATATATTATTTGAGAATCAACCTCAACCCTGTATAGAGAACTCGATCATTACTGCATATAGAGTGTCTATGGTGGTTCCAAATAATATATATAGATGCGTCGATATGATATGTCAAAACCTTGTATACGTGTCCCGATATTTAAAGTGCGTAAAATAAATAACAGAAATTAAATAACGATAAATAAAGTGCGTAAAGTAAATAACAGAAATTAAATGACGATAAATAAAATTGCGAGAATGTAAATTGCGATAAATAAACTGTGATAAATAAAATGCGATAATTAAATGGTAATACGAAATTAACAGTTAGCTAGGAACAGTTAGCTAGGATTTTGTTAGCGTGGTTTCTTAACAAAATTTCACATTGTTAATTAGTCTGTTTCTAATCAATTTTTATTGTGTCCATTATTTCTTCATTATGCCACTTGTTGGATTCTGATAGATCAAAATCCAAATATGAAATTGAATGAAAATGGTTATTTCGTGGTGAACGGATTTGTATATCTGTGGATGTAAGTATGATAGTAAATGACTTATTAAATCAGCTTCGAAGAATGTACAATGTAACTTATTAATGTGAAATCTGAATATTCCTCGAGTATTACCTACCCGTTAAAATAATTTCACCATTAACAGGTTGTACAAAAGAATTTTTAATTACAATCTTTATGAAAACATATATACATATATATTTTCTTCAGATGTATTCATGGATTTAATGAGTTAATATGATATTAAACTCATTTGCTTTTCGGTTGGAACTAGAATAAATAATCTCTAAAACTTTAGAGATTACATATTCGTCATGTTGAACGAAGATAAATGAGGTAGAACGATACGTAGAACGAAGATCATACTCAAAGTACAGATAATGATATTGAAGCATGGATTGTTGATGGTACTGGTGCTGTTATTGATGGTACTGTTGGTGCCGGTGATGTTTGTTGGGATTTAACAAGTTCATATATCTTAAAACCATTTAAGATTATAAGAAAACGGAAGCGTGTAATTACCAATTTACTTGTTTAATCTTTAAACCAATTAAAGCTAAATCCCACAAGGATCAAGTTATGAAATTATGCTTACAAATTAACAAGAAAGGAAAGAGTTTTATACCTCCTTAAAACAAGTTTAAGGGCTGTCCAAAATGGTAGTAAGATGATGAACAAATGTGTAGAACTTCAAGCCTTTGATCCTCCAACACCACCCTTAAGTTAGCTAGACTTTATAACCTTAACACCCTTGTTAATCTAGCTTGAAACCCACTTCCTTTGAACCCAAAAATCTGGACAGCAAACTCTTCAAGAGATGATGTTGAATGCAAGTTTCAAAAGCATGAAACCTCAAGAGATTATACCCCAAACTATGCACCAACACCCTAGCTATTGGTTAGGATTTATTACACTTGAATTTCACTTGTTAATGAGCTTGAACAACCCTTTGTTTCAGCCCTTAAACACGTTTTTGGACAGCCACATGGGGCTGGAAAAACTGAGCAGTTTGCAAGCTTATTGATGTGTTTTAATGCATGTGTGTTTGTAGAACACTATGTCTTGGTCTTGGTTAAGCATGGGTGGTCACTAATAAACAATTGCATGCTTATTACAACTCCCATGTCACTCACATTACCATGTTATTATATAAAGTAGTTGTTAAAAGACTGATTTGTGAAATCAGTTTTTATAAAACTTAATTTTATAAAACTCATTTTATAAGCTTGCATATTTGTTATGTATATTTTACAAAACCAATTTATAAAATGTAACATAACTTAATTAATTATTTAACCTATAAATAATTAAATCCTTATATAAATTATTCCATAATTTATATATACATATCAAGTGTTAATAATTTAGAAACCATTTTCTAAAATTCAAGTGTCGCGTATTTAATCAACGAACCAATCGCTAAGATCAAATACGAATAAGGTGTCGGTAAGTTTGTTATTGGGTATGACCCGACTTGGATCATAACCTATTAGCCACATTAATTTAATATGTCTCTCGGGCATATGAAATACCTTCAATCTCCCACTTGCACGAGAAACATAAGAAATTAATGCAAGTGATGGATACAGCCTAACACACCGTCCACCACCCCCAATATGTTATGACTTTGTGCCATTCAATAACATCATCCTTTTTGAGTACCCAACTCGAATTGATATATAGGTGAATCTTTTCATTATATCCTTTAATCCTAGATGTCATGTCAAATCCAAGAGATACAGAGTGACCACTCTCTTTTAGATTTAACTTTATCAGGCCTTAGACATCTGACTCTCAACGAATAAGAGGGACAAATTCCATCTTGACTACATACGTCCTAGATACACACTTTGCATTATACCTGAGCTCTTCCTTATGTACTACCATATTTCAGAATAGCGAAGGAAAGAATCAAGGCATAATACTCGGTGAATATTAGGACCCAATATGTATCTCAGGTCAGAGGATACTATGATATTCGCCTTTACTCAAGATTACATGTGATCAACCACAAAGGCTCCATATAGTAAGTCTTGAGAGCGGGTCTTCCAATATTTGTATCCCACAAATATCTATGAACCTTGGTAGCAATCTAGCCCTACATTCATTCCGTGAATGTATACCAATCCAAGTTCATAATAGTCTAAACCTCACACTCATTCCCATAAATGTGATCGACTACGGAATTTAGAATAATGTCTTATTCATGGATAAAATATGCAAAATGGGAACATAACTCAAAATAAACTAACCAATAATTATATTAATGAGTTTGAACCAATTCGTTCCGTTACAATACTTAAAACAGATCATGACCAATCACTAGAATATCGAAGCCCTAATGCACTAACATGCCCTTCATGTTTTGCTCCATGTAAGAGCTTCGTGAGTGGATCCGCTATATTAAGATCTGTGTGAACCTTGCGAATACATATCTTTCCTTTTTCAACTTCATCCCTTATGTAGTTGAATCTCCGCTCAATGTGACGGGTCTTTTGGTGAGCACGAGGTTCCTTGATTTGAGCAATCACACCCTCGTTATCACAAAAGATCTCAAGAGGGTCCTGAATGGAAGGGACCACTCCTAAGTCGTCGATGAATTTCTTCATCCATGCAGCTTCCTCAGCTGCCAATGGGACGGCGATTGATGATGTAGCGTGAGGGTACGAAATAGTATTATTTTTACTAGGAAATACTACAAAATATGACACAAGTTTTATTAATTTACGGATGGGATATACCTAAACCTTGCTACAACACTATAGGCAGTGTACCTAATCGTAGAGTAGTGTAGTTTTTAGTAAGTCCGGTTCGTTCCACAGGGAGCTGGTGATACTTACTATATTTTTAAAAACTATATTTATACAAAATATATATAATTATATAAGTAGTAATATTATTATAAAAGGGGGGTTTTACCGTTTAATGACCGGTTTGTCGATTCTATATTTTAAGCGCAAAGATAAATGACGATAATTAAAGTGCGTAAAATAATGACAATAAATAAAATGACAGTAAATAAAATTGCGAGTAATAAAATGACAGTAAATAAAGATACGATGAGAAATACAATAAAAGAATTATGCTTATTTAAACTTCCGTAATCATGATGTTTGACGTGTTGATTTTAATTTATTACCATGGGTTAATTGTCCTTTGTCCTGGTTTATTTGATACGTCTATCTGGTTTTTGTCCATAATAGTCCATCGGTCATAAATATAAAGTGCGAGTATCCTCGTCAAATTACCCTTATACCCGAAGTCAAATATTCCAACTGATTAAGGATTTAAACTGTGACGCAGTTATCACTTCTGTCAACAATTACATCAGTTATCACTGTATGTAATCCACCCCTGTTTTAATTAGTTTATGAATATTAATTCATCCACTTGATCAGAATGAATAATCAATTACCCAACCCAATTGATTAATTAAATGATTATAACAGATTCCATATGAACATCACTAAATAGGACAACCATAATCATTATTAATTATTAGGTTAATTAATTTGAAGATAGGTTCGACAGACTCCAATGAGTTGTCACTCAATTAGACAATACCCCCCATCTATTAATAGCCCATAGTTCAATTTCCACAAGTGTCGTTCTTTTATTCAAACCCCAATTATGGTACAAAGCCCAATTACCCAATTTTAGTAATTAGCCCAACATCATGATTACTTCATTTTAAATAAGCATAATAACGACTTAGCTACGAGACATTAATGTAAAAAGGTTGAACATAACTTACAATGATTAAAAATAGCGTAGCGTTATGCGGACAGAATTTCGACTTACACACTCAAACGATCTCTATCATAAATCTTATTATTATCATAATTTAAAATTAAAATTAAGATTATTGTTATATCTGATTACATTAACATTATGATAGAGAATTATAAATATAGATATTGATATTTGATATAGAAAAATAAGAAAAAAGATAGAAAGAAAAAAAAGATCGAAAAAATATCTTCCCCTAATTCATCGAACATATCGTTCGTTTTATAGGCAAATTAGAATTCAAATTTTCATTTACGACCCCTGAACTATGCTCAATTAACAACTTTTTATTATTTAATATTATTCTTATTATGAATTATTTAAATATTATATTTTATTCTTGTGCATAGTTGACTTGTAATTTTTACACCGTTGCGTCGAGCGTTGAGAGTTGGTTCATGTCCCAGTTCCGGATTTTCGAACGTCCTTGCGTACGCTGAGATATTTTATACTTTGCGTTTCGTAACTTGTACTCTTGTCATTTTTAGACGTTCCTTATCAATAAATTGAACCTTTTTAATTGTATCTTGTACTTTTGAGCTTTTTGGATGTTTTGGTCTTTCAAATCTTCGTTTTTGTCTTTAAATCTTCATTTTCGAGCGATTTGCGTCTTTCGTCTTCGCACTTATTTATTTAACTATTACAACTAAAAATAAGGAAATTACATTTAAAAACATTACATATTGGAACGATATTGCTACTAAATATATGTTCATTTGGAGCACTATCAAATATCCCCACACTTGAGCGTTGCTTGTCCTCAAGCAATACAGAACTTGAAATAAAAACATACATGAATCACTTTTTTATTCATCACATTTTGTACATCAGTGATTTTGATATAGCGGTATAAACAATGACAGTAATGATGGTTAAAGGTGGGTGTGTCATCCACAGTTGCCTTGGGTTTAGGTCAACGACACTTGCAATCAAATAGCCGATTTACTTTCGGTTTCCAAAGCAAAGTGCACATTTGAAAGGCGGTTTACAGTCCCACATGACTATAAAAATTTAGATCCTTTAGGAAATAGGATCTTTATGAAAACATTTGATCTTTTGAAAATTCAATCTAGCTTTTACCCTAGATAAGTTTTCTGATTTGATCCACCATTGGTGTTGCAAAATATATTTGTGGATCAATATTTTGGCTAAAAACATTTAGGTTCGTGTAATCCACTGCTATCCCGGTATCGGAAAGCACACATCCAGTTTACTTGTTCCGTATATTACCTTTCGGCAAACTACCGTCCGGTTGTAAAGGAAAGCGATGAACAAGAAACTGTTAAGGCAATGTCCCGTGACATGCATTTGATTATGGTCTTTTAACGTGTCGGATGCTAGAACTATCCTTGGTAGGAGCGATAGTAAAGATCATCCTATGATTTTTCGGTCTGGCACAAGGTCCTGTCTCCGACCATGCTATGCAACCACCGTTCTTACGGTTGACACCCGATTTGGTTCAGGTGACCTAATGAATTCCAGGTGAATTCCTAGGATTTTACGTTCAATGGTAATGAACGCATTGAAAATGGGTTTTCAGAAAACAAATCGGTTTGTATTTTTTGATCAAAATATTTTCTCGTTCAAGCTCGAGTTTAGATATCATTGAATTCCATGAGTTTGAATTCTCAATCTTTAAGGTCAATCTCAAGGATTGAGTAATATCAGGCTTAAAAGCTGATTTTTGATCTTTAAGGAGATTATCCTTTCTGGGGATCTGATTCATTAGTCTTATCAAGCTAATTTGCACGGTGCCTCCCTATTGTACGAGATAAATCCTTCTCATGGTTAGGATAAATCTGACCACATGGCGACCCTGTTTGATGCTGAGGTCCGTGGATTTCCTGCTGATTTTAGAGATGACTTTTCTAGATTTTTCGTCAACCTACAGCTGGTCTAGACGACAACTTCATGACCTAAATCAAGAAGCGCGTTTCTTTTTCGGAAGACTTTACTTCCTTTTAATGATGGAATTGATTCATCGTGTAGATCCATCTTTCTTACAGTAAATCGGGTAAAACTGATTAAAATCGTCCAAAGCAAAAGTACCTGCAATAATCTTGTACAAAAATATGTGATATATGTTTTAAATTGAATAACTTGGTACATTCTTCCCACACTTAGTTTCTTTCTTTGCCTTTTTATTTTCTTCTATTTCATTTTAAATGAATTCAAGCGTTTTAGGGTGTTTCTCAATTTATGTCCTTTTCGAGGTAACGATAATTTCGGTATTATCACCTAGTTTTCATCGTTCATAAATATGTATAAACATGATTTTGAGTTCATTTAATTGAAAATTTTTCAACTTTTCACAAAATTTGGCAAATAAACTAAGTGCAAACCCGAGAGAATTTATAACCCTTCCCCACACTTGAGATCATGCAATGCCCTCATTTGCATGAAATCAGACTATAATTATAAATTCATGAGGGTGATTAGTGTAGAAAAGTGATTAAAAATACCCAGTTTGTAAGCATATTATTTTACATCACATTTGATATTTTGCTTCTTGTCGTCAAAATCAGTAGCTATTGCTGAACTTAATGTTAGTCTTTGAAAATGCGTTGTTCTACCCTGTTTTGTACATAATATAAAATACAAACATATATATACATATTTTTGAAGTTGGGTATATTACCCCACGTTCAAAAATTTATAAAGTCTAATATCTTTTTGGCATACTTTAGATCAATAAAATTAAAAATAATGATAACAAAATTTGCCGTCCCACCCTCGGGTAAAGCAATTTCGGCTTAATGACCTAGTCTTCAACTCACGACGAATTTTAAAAATCATTTTTTCAACTTAATGAATTAAAGTAAATTTTGTTTTTAAATATCACACAAAACTTAAAAGCATATTAATTTCATATAAAACCTAAAAAAAACAAAAATTCAGAATGGGGGGAGAAAACTAGTTCTTTAGTGTCTGCTAGCGGAAAAGACCAATCGGATTCCATTCTCGGAACTACACGAGAACAGAACAAATAACTTTAGACAGCATTATCTTTTTAGAACATTTGAATCTCCCCACACTTAGGTAGCCGTGGTGTCAAAATTGTGATTAACTTCATCGTTAATTTCTCTTGGTCCATAATCAACTTGCATATCCGTGACTTTTTCTTTAAGCCATTGGTCGGATTCCTGTGTAATATCCACAATTTCAACTAGTTTCTCCTTTTCTTTAGGTGATAGATTGGATACTAACCGGTTACATAACTTAAAGTTCCCCTTGGTTCTAGCATCGCGAATCCGTTTAATAAGTTTCTTCATTGAACTATTAATAACGGGATTATTTAATTTCGTATCAACAACGGGGTTCTTTGTTATCATGTCATCATTAGGTGTTACTTCATTTTCCCCACACTTAGGCGTTTTATTATTATTAAGCACTACCGTTGGAGTTGGTAAAACAACATGGTTCTTACCAATCGTTTTTTCTGGTTCAACGGTCTTGGTTGGTGGAGATTTAGACTTTCGAATCATAAAGGTGATAGATTTGTCACCACTTTTAAGTGTCATTCTTCCATTTCCTACATCAAATAACGCCCCGGTGGACGCAAAGAATGGTCGACCTAAAATTAGAGGAATGTTTGGGTCCTCTTCTATGTCAATGATAATGAATTCGACTAGAAAGGTTAAATTACCCACTTGAATGGGTAGGTTGTCAGCAATTCCAACTGGGTGCTTAATGGTTTGATCAAAGAGTCGAACACTCATATCCGTTGGAGTTAACTTACCTACACCTAATCTCTTATATAAGGAAAGAGGCATAACACTTACACTTGCACCTAAATCTGCTAGTGCATCATACATGACACAATCACTAAGTAGACAAGGAACAATAAATTCACCCGGATCACCTACCCTAGGTGGAGGTTTTGGTGGAACTGTCTTCACCGGGTTTATATTTACGGCTTTTATTTCTTGCACTTTCTTATTCTTTTTCTTCTTCTTCTTTCCAGAGGTATCACAATCTTTATTACCTATCACTTGCTCATACTCAACTCCTTTTCTTGGAGACGGGATGGGTGGTTTATATGGTGCCACCACTGGCTTTACATACTCTGGTGGTGGTGCTGTAACTTCTTCATTTTTATTCTCATCTAAAACCTTCCCATCTTCCGGAGCTGGTTTTTCAGAATTTGTTGAAACCATATTAACATTCTCGTTCCGAGGATTTACTTCAGTATCACTCGGTAGCTTTCCTTGTTCCCTCTCACTCATCATGCTAGCAAGAGTACCTACATGTTTTTCTAGATTCAAAATGGAAGCTTGTTGAGTTCTTAATGACTGATCAAACCTCTCATTCGTTTGGGTTTGAGATGTAATAAATTGTGTTTGAGATTCAATCAGCTTTGCCATCATTTCTTCTAGATTTGGCTTTTTCTCTTCGGGTTGTTGTGGTGGTTTATACAAGCTAGGTCTTTGTTGATTGAAAGTGTTGTT